>NW_028263371.1:57379560-57679560 GCF_051168715.1 Poecilia mexicana
ATTTCAGCTTTTACAGATTATTAATCTTCAAATTCTCCAGATTTTCTGAAACTTCTCAAGTTTTTTTTTTTTTTTAATTTGGCACCTTGCAGTTTCTTCCAAGATGCTGGTTGTTTTATTTTATTAAAACTTTTTCTATTTTCAGTGAAGAGTTTCTTTCTGGTTTGAATCATGAATCCTTTGTGCTTAAAAGGCTCTGAGCTCCATTATGGAACCATGTTGTAGAACCAAAACGTCCCAAAGAAAACAGAGCAGGCTCCGACCGCCAGGCTGACGGCCAGGCCGCCAGGCTGAAGGCCAGGCCGCCAGGCTGACGGCCAGGCCGCCAGGCTGAAGGCCAGGACGCCAGGCTGACGGCCAGGCCGCCAGGCTGACGGCCAGGCCGCCAGGCTGAAGGCCAGGCCGCCAGGCTGACGGCCAGGCCGCCAGGCTGACGGCAAGGCCGCCAGGCTGAAGGCCAGGCCGCCAGGCTGACGGCAAGGCCGCCAGGCTGAAGGCCAGGCCGCCAGGCTGACGGCCAGGCCGCCAGGCTGAAGGCAAGGCCGCCAGGCTGAAGGCCAGGACGCCAGGCTGACGGCCTGGCCGCCAGGCTGACGGCCAGGCCGCCAGGCTGACGGCCAGGCCGCCAGGCTCACGGCAAGGCCGCCAGGCTGAAGGCCAGGCCGCCAGGCTGATGGCCAGGCCGCCAGGCTGACGGCAAGGCCGCCAGGCTGATGGTTCAGAGGAATCCTCCAGAGCAGATCTACCTTTCTCAAACATTGGATGGAAAATGAGAGGAAAAGAATCCAAACTGCTGAAAGCTCAAAGTAAAACCAGAAGAACAAAGCAGGTTTAAAACTTTTGCACAGCATGTAGGATAAAAACTGGCTCGTCGTCCTGAATGAGGAAAGACACAGAATTCACAGGCTGCTGTTTCCCTGAGTGTCCACTAGATGGCAGCACTTGTTTCTGAGCAGCAAATGGAAACTCTCCCCTGCTGAGAATCCAATAAAGATCCAAATCTCTGTTTCCCAGCAGACCGATGCTGACTCATCGTCCCGCAGCATCACTTTTACTCCGTGCCGTTACTATGAAGCATCTTTACTCCCAAACCACAGCCAACATTTTGGTTTTACTGTCTCATAAAAACTCCTCCTAATGGCTAAAATCACAAGTCTGCTGATTGCAAGCAGAACTTTGGTTTGACTTAGGAAGTAAAGGGAATAAATTTATTTTAAAAAGCATTAGAAATGCCAGCCTTGGGCTCTCGGTGCGAAGGTTTAATTTTGTCTGAAAAAGATGTAGAAAGAGCCTCTTTTATTTCCTGGGACATGACTTCACATCCTGCTGTAGGAAAAACTGAGTCTCCTGCTTCGCAGCAGGCTGCTGCGAAGCTGAGCAGTCCTCTTAAAAAACACAGAATAATGTGAGAGGAGAGTCCAGCGTTTCCCCAGGAGACCTCATTACTAAACTTCTCCATCTGGCAGCTCAAACAGCTGCTTCCAATCACCGCCCTCTGACTACTGGACCCGCTCTGCCTCACACCCACAGACTCAATGCATAAACGCCTGATTGTAAGCAGATAAAACACCAAACTCAAAGATTATCATCTAAATCTCTCCAAACATGCCGGCGCGTTCCCCAGACTGACAGGTTTCTCTGGGAATATAAACCAGATACTTTCTGAGGACCAACAGGGAGCGTTCCTGAAGCTCACAGTTTCTGACCCAATCGGTTCGTCTGACGATGCAACGCTGTGTTTCTGTTAGGTAAATTGTATTATTATCAACTATTTGTTATATCTTTATTATGTTCTTAGTTTATGTATTCTTACTTATTTAGTTTAGTCATATGTTTTAAGAAATGTTTCTATATTGTTAATCACTCTGATTTCCTTTCTCAGAGGGCCTCTCTGAAGAAGAGCAGAGACAGCAGCTCTTCACAGAACGCCCTGCTTTGACCTCTTAGATAGCTATAAAACCATCGCCGTGAAGATTCACAACTTGTCCTGTTTGATCCTGGGTCAGGAACTGGATAAGCTAGTGCGAGATAGATTGTGTTGTTAGTTAGCGATAATCTTGGCGCTGTGACTGTGTGAAGTGTTTCCCCCTCCCTTTAGAGTTACAGCGCTCTCTGTGATTAGGGATCCTAAAGACAATAAAAAGAGAGGGGCAGGAAAATGTGCTTCAGAGCAGCAGGAGATTGTAACTGAAAGCACATCTCTGTCTGTTCTCCTCGCGAGTATTGAGAATCTAACTTTCTCTTGTCTTTCCTGTGTTATGTGCTGTGTTTAATAGGTGTTAACTCTGACAGTTTCCATCAACGTTTCTTTAAACACGTTTTAGATATCGCACTAGAAAAGCTTCATGGAAATGGAGAAATTAGAAATAACTGTCTAAATTACACAACAACGGTTTTATGTTTGCTTAAGGTTGTTTTTGGCTTTTCTGAAAAACCTTTCATTGGAAACATTGCAGAATAAAATCTGATGTAGCGAATGTTTATGTCACATGACTGACCAGCTGTTTCCTGTTCTCTGTACGTCTCCAAACGTCCAGTAGCATCAAGAACGATTACCGCCTGTCCGATAGAAACCTCTGTTGTTCTGAGCCGAGGCTCATGCCAACCAGCCTCCACTTCCTGTTTATCAGCGCCATCAGTAACGATTCGCTCTGTCGAATGCTTGATTCGCTCCAGACCAGCAGACTGAATTCACGTTATTTTATTTTTGCGATGTTTAAAAGTTTGCTCAGAATCTGGATGCCAGAAACGGGAGAGATGTGGCTCTTCCTGTTCAGAACCTACAGGTTACTTTCCGGAAGCTCTTGAATCGTACCAGACATTACATTTTGCAATCAGGTTTTCTTATCATGTGACACGGAAAATGTTACTTTCTGGAACTTTCAGGTTACAGGTTACCTTCTCTAAACCTTCAGTTTACTCATCAGGCTCTACTGTAACCTGTTACTTTTCTAAACTTACGTACCTACATTACCCAATGTAGGTATCAGCTACTTCCCATAACTCTCAGACACTTTCCAGGAAGCTGCAGGTTACTTTCTAGAGCCTTCTGTAACTTTCAGGGATATTTTCTTGCTTCGACACAGAACTTGCCAAACTAACACAATACTTTCAGGTACCAGATTGTTTTAAGTGGAGACTTGTATCGTGTGACTTTCCAGAACTTACAAGATGTTGTAAGAACTATCAGAATGACATTCCTAAAACTGCAGGATGCTGTTTTATTTGGGACTTGCTGCCTTCCAACGCTCTGAGTCTTTCTGAAACGTGCGGGAGATTTTGTTAAACATCGGGAATAATTTCCTGAAACTTACAGATCACTTTCTCTGAAACTAAGAGCTCCTCCTCTAAAAGTGCAAAGTTACTTCTGGTCACTTGTAATCCTTTTGTAACATATTTTCCAGAACCTGCGGCATAGTTTTAGCGCTAGCTATGCTATAACTTGCTTCTTCCTGGCAGTAGCGTGTTGCCTTCAGGAACAAAAGGAAAACTTAGTTTAATTTATGGAACTTGAAAAGTTTCTGGAACCAAAAAAAAAAAGGTCTTTTTCTCTTTTGTTTGGACTGTTGAAGACGCTTTGCTTCAGGGTTGTGGGTTGAATTATGACAGTAAATCTAAACAGAAATAATTAAAGACCAGAAACTTCTGAAGTGCCAAAGTGAAAGCAGAAAATGAAAGTTAATATTTTCATGTTTTGCTGAGCAACTCAGAGTCGTCCTGTTCTGGTGAGTGAAATGCTCAGCTCAGTTTTTCCGTTTTTCTGTTTCGCAGGTGCGTGGTAGTTTCACCTGAAGATGGGGTGGCAGCGCTTGTTGCCCCTGTGTCTCCTGCTGGGGGCGCTGTTCGCAGGACTCCCCCCTGAACTCCATGCTCAGGACGGTAAGCTGAACCATCTCACCTTTTCTCCAAACAAACCCGTTTCCTCCTTTCAGCCAAGCTTACAAAAAAGTTGATGATGAAAAGTTTAGATAAAAACTTGCAGGTGCTGCATTTTATGAAACTGAATGTGAAATAAATGAACCGACTCAAAGATAAAAACTCACTAGATCCACAAAGTCAAAGCTGGAAACATTCAGAAACATTCCTGGGTAAATCATCTTGTTTTTATTTAAACTTTAATGGATTTTCTGACTTTTTGTAAAGCTGGTTGTAAAGTTTACCAATATGATCCATATTAGCTGATTGATTAGATGATTGGATAATTCTGCCCCTCTCAAAAAGAGCAGAGTGAAATGTTCTGGGCAGCTGAATAGAGCGATGCAGCCAGATCAGTTTAATGTGAAGCATTGTCAGATAATAAACACACCCAGTGTCTTTTCTCGGTCTTCTGTCCTCTGACGCTCTCCTCTGAAGACTGTGCACGAGGCTCGGCAGCTGATGTGTACTTTCTAGTGGATTCGTCGTGGAGCATGGGGCCGGAGAACTTTGACCTGATCAGAACGTTTCTGTACAGCCTGATAAAATCGCTGCACCAGGTTGGAGGAGGGAGGTTTAAGTTCGCCCTCACACAGTACAATAGCAGGCCCCGAACCGAGTTCCACCTCAACACCTACCCAACGGCACCGGACGTCCTGGCACACGTCAAGGCCATGTCGCACCTCGGCGGCGGCACCCGGACCGGCTTGGGCCTGGACTTCCTGATCCGAACACACCTGACGTCTGCGGCGGGGAGCCGCGCGGCCGACGGGGCGGCCCAGGTGGTGCTGGTGCTGACCGACGGGCGCTCGCAGGACGACGTGGCCGAGCCGGCCCAGGCGCTGCGCAGGGCGGGCGTGGAGGTGTTTGCGGTCGGCGTTCAGGACGCGGTGGACTGGGAGCTCAGAGAGCTGGCCAGCCAGCCACAGGAAACTCACATGTTCAATGTAGACTCCTTCCTCAAGTTGCGGGATATAATTCAAGATTTGGTAGTGAGTGTGTGTGGTGCAGTGACTCGGGTGGGGGGCCCTCTGCTGGCTAACGAGGCCCCGGTGGCTGGACGAGGGACAGGTAACCAACGGTCCCACCTCAACTACCACACTAACCTGCCCACATGTGCAGGAAGAAGCTGCTGCTGAGATCAGGAACCTCCTATTAACACCACCCAGTTTTTAATTCGATTTTAGCACCATAACCTTTCCACCTGCAACATTAACCTGATGCCAAGTGCAACTCATACTGTCCTGGTGCTAACAGGTTATTTTCTGCAACTAACAGTTACTTTTACAGAGTTTACATGACATGTTTGGAAATTACTGAGTAATCTTCCACAACTTACAGAATAATTCCCGAACTACAGCTTACCGTCTCAGAGGAACGGAGCTGAAGTGACTTTAAACAAAGTCACCGGTTCCTGTACTGGAACTGAGAGTAAAATGAGACGGACCGCTTTAACCAACAGAACCAGCCGGTGCTTTGTAACTTATACTGAACTATTATTGGAAACCGTTTGCAAAATTACACAGTCAAACATTAACAGCAACTGTTTCATGAGAGGAAGAAGTTGGGTGTCAGTCATATTTTCACCAAGTTATTAATTCTTTTATAAATGTCACAGTTTCAAACTGAATATTTTGTTTGTATCCAAATATTAAGCAAGTTAGCTAATTGTTGGTAATGCTGGTTGAAAAATGACTGAAGGGAAAACCCGAGTCAATCTGAATTAAATCTGATTCGTCGTCATTGACCTGAACCAAATTTTAGGCTAGTCAGGACTTTTAGCAAGAAAGTGAGTTTGAAGGAAACTCTGCTGGCATCTGGAAGAAATAATCAGATGAAAAACAAAAAAGTTTACCTGAAACTAGGAGAGAAAGGAGCGGAGGAGTAATCCCTGTGGTGCGCCACAAACAAGTCGACTGCTTATTGACAAAGTTTCAGTTTGGAGATCATAAACAGCAAAAAAGATTTAACTTAATCTGACCAATCTGCAGATGGAAGCCTGATTTCCTGGATGCTTTTACTTTGAAAATGTCCCAACCTGAAATCATGGAGCGTCTAACCAAAGCTAACCACGCACCACTGCTTATGTGTCCTGCACATGTTTGTCTGTCTTTATCAGCCATGATGTCTCTGTGAAACATGTCCAGGAAATTAAACAGCTATGAACCTGGCAGGAACCGACCCTGACCTGCTGCAGTACTGGACCTGGCCAGTAGAGGGGGAAGTTCAAATGTAAAGTTATTGAAAGGAAAGGTGATTCTGAACAAAGCATCACCTGAACCAATAAGGTCTGAATGAAATGAGACTGAACCAGCTGTAAGGTGCTGCAGCAGGAAGCAGGGGCGGCCACAGGTTCATGACTGGTAAGCTCACCTCAGGTCTGTAACAAGAGTCTGCATGAGAGGCTGAACACAACGGAGCTCACCTCATGACAGGCTACCCCAGGACAGGTTACCTTATGACAGGTTACCCCAGGATAGGTTACCTTATGACAGGTTACCTTTTGACAGGTTACCCCAGGACAGGTTACCTTATGACAGGTTACCCCAGGACAGGTTACCTTATGAGAGGTTACAACAGGATGGGTTACCTTTTGACAGGTTACCCCAGGACAGGTTACCTCCTGACAGGTTACCCCAGGACAGGTTACCTTTTGACAGGTTACCCCAGGACAGGTTACCTTATGACAGGTTACCGCAGGACAGGTTACCTTATGAGAGGTTACAACAGGATGGGTTACCTTTTGACAGGTTACCCCAGGACAGGTTACCTCCTGACAGGTTACCCCAGGACAGGTTACCTTTTGACAGGTTACCCCAGGACAGGTTACCTTATGACAGGTTACCCCAGGACAGGTTACCTCCTGACAGGTTACCCCAGGACAGGTTACCTTTTGACAGGTTACCCCAGGACAGGTTACCTTTTGACAGGTTACCCCAGGACAGGTTACCTTATGACAGGTTACCCCAGGACAGGTTACCTTTTGACAGGTTACCTTTTGACAGGTTACCACATGACAGGTTACCTTATGACAGGTTACCCCAGGACAGGTTACATTATGAGAGGTTACAACAGGATGGGTTACCTTTTGACAGGTTACCCCAGGACAGGTTACCTCCTGACAGGTTACCCCAGGACAGGTTACCTTTTGACAGGTTACCCCAGGACAGGTTACCTTTTGACAGGTTACCCCAGGACAGGTTACCTCACGTCAGGTTACCCCAGGACAGGTTACCTCATGACAGGTTACCCCAGGACAGGTTACCTCATGACAGGTTACCCCATGACAGGTTACCTTATGACAGGTTACCCCAGGACAGGTTACCTCACGTCAGGTTACCCCAGGACAGGTTACCTCATGACAGGCTACCCCAGGACAGGTTACCTCATGACAGGTTACCCCAGGACAGGTTACCTTATGACAGGTTACCCCAGGACAGGTTACCTTATGACAGGTTACCCCAGGACAGGTTACCCCAGGACAGGTTACCTTATGACAGGTTACCCCAGGACAGGTTACCTTATGACAGGTTACCCCAGGACAGGTTACCCCAGGACAGGTTACCTTATGAAAGGTTACCTTATGACAGGTTACCCCAGGACAGGTTACCTCATGACAGGTTATCTTATGACAGGTTACCCCAGGACAGGTTACCTCATGACAGCTTACCTTCTGACAGGTTACCTTTTGACAGGTTACCCCAGGACAGGTTACCTTATGACAGGTTACCCCAGGACAGGTTACCTCATGACAGGTTACCCCAGGACAGGTTACCTTTTGACAGGTTACCTCAGGACAGGTTACCTTATGACAGGTTACCCCAGGACAGGTTACCTTATGACAGATTACCCCAGGACAGGTTACCTTATGACAGGTTGCCTTATGAAATGTTACCTCATGTCAGGTTACCCCAGGACAGGTTACCTCATGTCAGGTTACCCCAGGACAGGTTACCCCAGGACAGGTTACCTCATGACAGGTTACCACATGTCAGGTTACCCCCAGGACAGGTTACCCCAGGACAGGTTACCTTATGACAGGTTACCTCATGTCAGGTTACCCCCAGGACAGGTTACCCCAGGACAGGTTACCTTATGACAGGTTACCCCAGGACAGGTTACCTTATGAAAGGTTACCTTATGACAGGTTACCCCAGGACAAGTTACCTTATGACAGGTTACCTTATGACAGGTTACCCCAGGCCAGGTTACCTTATGACAGGTTACCCCAGGACAGGTTACCTTATGACAGGTTACCTTATGAAAGGTTACCTTATGACAGGTTACCTCCTGACAGGTTACCTTTTGACAGGTTACCTTATGACAGGTTACCCCAGGACAGGTTACCTTACGACAGGTTACCCCAGGACAGGTTACCCCTGGACAGGTTACCTGTTGACAGGTTACCTTTTGACAGGTTACCCCAGGACAGGTTACCTTATGACAAGTTACCCCAGGACAGGTTACCTTACGACAGGTTACCCCAGGACAGGTTACCTTATGACAGGTTACCTTTTGACAGGTTACCCCAGGACAGGTTACCTTATGACAGGTTACCCCAGGACAGGTTACCTTATGACAGGTTACCCCAGGACAGGTTACCCCAGGACAGGTTACCTTATGACAGGTTACCTTTTGACAGGTTACCCCAGGACAGGTTACCTTACGACAGGTTACCCCAGGACAGGTTACCCCTGGACAGGTTACCTGTTGACAGGTTACCTTTTGACAGGTTACCCCAGGACAGGTTACCTTATGACAAGTTACCCCAGGACAGGTTACCTTACGACAGGTTACCCCAGGACAGGTTACCTTATGACAGGTTACCTTTTGACAGGTTACCCCAGGACAGGTTACCTTATGACAGGTTACCCCAGGACAGGTTACCTTATGACAGGTTACCCCAGGACAGGTTACCCCAGGACAGGTTACCTTATGACAGGTTACCTTTTGACAGGTTACCCCAGGACAGGTTACCTTATGACAGGTTACCTTTTGACAGGTTACCCCAGGACAGGTTACCTTATGACAGGTTACCCCAGGACAGGTTACCTTATGACAGGTTACCCCAGGACAGGTTACCCCAGGACAGGTTACCTTATGACAGGTTACCTTTTGACAGGTTACCCCAGGACAGGTTACCTTATGACAGGTTACCTTTTGACAGGTTACCCCAGGACAGGTTACCTTATGACAGGTTACCCCAGGACAGGTTACCTTATGACAGGTTACCCCAGGACAGGTTACCCTGTTTCACACAGGCTGATGTTAAAATTCTCAGAATATTCAGAGCCTTTAGCTGCTGCCATCTGAAAGCCAACATGGATAAAATATCTGGTGTTTAATAAAGTCACCATAATAACATGTTTAATGAACAATATTCTAGTTAAGATGAAACGTGTTTGGGAACAGCTCAGGTGTGAGCTTCCACAGAAGGTGCACCTCAGAGCATTGTTAGGAAACCTGTAGTTTTACACATCGATCCGTGGACAGGGATGTTCATCGCCATGGAAACAGCTAAACAAACTGAGAAATTAGCAGGTGGCCTGCAGATCTAAAACACCTCAGGAAACACATTAGGAATCCTCCTTGGTTCAGCCTACATGCAGTATGATGTTTTGTTGTTGATTCATTCACTCTGAATGTTTCGTCACACATGCAGTGATTTTCTAACTCGGTTGATGTCTTTGTCTCTTTAGATTATTTACTTTCACTATTTCCATTTGTTCTGTTTTTTCTCTTTCTCTCCTTAAAGCACCAGATTCATCTGACCTAATATTCTTAATTGATGGATCACTGAACGTTGGAGCAGCTAACTTCCCCTATGTGCGTGATTTGGTTACGAGAATCGTTGAGCGCCTGTCTGTGGGCAGGGACGGCATTAGGGTGGCCTTGGTCCAGTACAACACCGACCCACAAATAAAGTTCTATCTGAATAGCTATTATGAGAAGTCGTCGGTCCTGGAGGCGGTGAAGGGCCTGAGCTTCTCGGGCGATGATGAGTCCAACCTGGGGGCGGCCCTGGAGGAGGTGGCTGACAGCCTGCTGGGCGAGTCGGCCGGAGGCCGGGCAGAGGAGGGCGCGCCCCAGGTTTTGGTGGTCATCAGTGCCGGAGCGTCCAGTGACGACACCGGCGCCGGCCACCGGGCCCTCATCAGGGCCGGTGTGGTCACTTTAGGGGTGGCGGTCGGTGCCGATGCTGCTGCAGAGCTGGAAGAGGTGGCCACAGATAAAAGCTTTGTGCTGAAAGCTGACAGTTTCAGAGATCTGACCTCCGCTGATGATAATCTCTATGGCTACATTAACGGCTTGGCGACGCGCTCCATTATATTTCAGAATGAATTCACTGAAGGTATGTAACTTCTTCTGGTGTTGGTGGGTTGGGAGGGTTTCATGAACTGTTTGACAGATTCAGGTAGGTTGAGATGAATAATGTCAGGATTTCAGTCATTCTGCTGCTGAAGATTTTAACATCCGTTCATGACTGGAGTATATTTCAAGGTAACATCACTTCTGTTATTTCCACATTAAGTTCACATAACGATCAGCAATGAACAGAAACTGGTGACAGCATGATGTCACTTCCTGTTTTCTGACTGCAGACATGGCATCTGTTGCTCATGTGACCAGGTAGAATAAAAATATCCTTTATCGGTCAAACACTAGCAAAATTCATCAAGGTATGTAGGTTCACACAAGTGTTAAAATATATATAAACAAGACGAGTAATAATATGGATGTATACTGAACAAGATTAAAACACTAATACTGTAGTTATCAGAAATAAATCAGACTAAAGGTACAACTCAGTAGGATGACTTTCCTTAATTTAGATGGAGAAAATTAGCATTTGCAGACTCAGAAGTCAGATTATTTACAATATCTGAAAAACAACTGCAGAAAAACAGAAATATTTCAAATGAATGAAACTGCAAAAACTTTGTGCACCGCAGATGCAGCAGCATATTTAGAAAGGCCTGCATTCAACTGATGAGCTTCAGTATGAACAGATGAATCTAAACCAGTTCAACCTTCACCAGTGAGGAAGAGGAAGATGAATCCCCTCAGAGCCTCAGTGTGGCCGGCTCACAAGCTAAAATCCAAACATTCAGACACAATGTGCCATCAGTTCATGAGCTACGGGAATAAATTAATACCAACAAAGAGGCAGAGCTGCACACGCTGCTGCTAAAACGCTAATTCGTCATTTAGCACTTTTGCTAACACTTTAAACGTTTAACACACTTAAGTTAATTTGACAGATAAATTAAAAAGCACTAATTTGCTTGGCTGTTTTATAAACTTTCAGCTGAATAAAGTTCAAAATCTGTATTAAAGTTTTGATTATATTAAGAATTCAAGTAATTTGATTATATTCAGGTTCTGAATTTGAAGTGGCTGAAGACTGTAGTTCTGTTTCCTGTAAGTTTATTTTAAACAATAAACATACAACAAAATAAAATAGAGAACAATATATAAACAACAATAAGAGCATTATGAAAAACATTATCTCAAAATTACATTCATTTTTAATGGTTGTGGTTTTAATGGCAGATATAATTTGAATGGCTTCAGCATTTAAATTTATTTTAAGAAGGCTAAAGATATTAAAATACAACAAAATCTGTAAATTGCAGATGTTTGGAGGTGTTAATAAAAAAAAGTTAAGATATAAAAGTTCTGCATCACATCTGTAGATCAACATTTATTCAGTTTTTTCTGTTTGCAGTCGTAACGGTTGGAGAACGAGACATCGTTTTCCTGATCGACAGCACAATGGGAACGGCGGTCATCAACACTGTGCGGGAATACATCCGGCGCTTCGTCAGCACCAAGGAAATCGGTCCGAACGCAGTCCAAGTGGGCGTCGCCCAGTTCGCCACTGACACCAGGCTGGTCATGGACCTCCAAACCCATTCCACCAAAGAATCGCTGCTCGGCGGTTTGGCGGCTATCAGACCCAGACCGGGACAGACCATCAACATCGGAGCCGCCTTGGACTTTGTGCGGCTGAACATGCTGAGGCCTGACAAGGGCAGCCGCATGAGCCGTGGCGTTCCTCAGCTCCTGTTGCTGATTGTCAGCAAGCGGTCCAGCGACAGCGTGGCGGGGCCGGCTCAAGCTCTGCAGAACCTGGGCGTTCTGGCGCTGGCCGCGGGCTCCAGGGCCGCCGCTGAGGATGAGATGAAACAGATCGCCTTTTCCGAAAGCATGGTGTTCATGGCAAAGGACTTCAGACAACTGTTTCGCAACGCCAGGGAGATAACCGATGCCCTCTCAACGCTTTCTGGAACGGTGGTGGTTGAAAGCCCCACTGATCCAGGTAATTCCTCATTTTACTAACCACCTTCCCAAAATTGGTCAGTTAGCAAAAACTGTAACATCCAGCCAATAAAAATGAAGCTAAAGGCACATTGAAGCATTTACACTTGAACAAAATTCACTTGGGTGAATCTGGATGTTTGTTTTCCAGTTTCAACAAATCCCTCTTAATTTGAAGTGTTTAAAGAGAAACGAAACACAAAATCTACATTTCTTTGCAGATATGCTGACTAAATTGGCCCGTCAGGGTTATATCTTCATCTTTCTGCGCAACCTGTGCCATTTTTTAAAAACCTTTCCGGTTCGTTCAGACGGTCCAGCTTGGTTGATGTCATCTCAGCCCAGTGCTCTGGAATAAAATTTCATAATTTGCCCCCGGTGGCGTTCCTCTGCTTCATGTGTGATTGGTTAGCAATACGAACATAGAGTGGAACGGGTCCGCTCTGCTGCGACGGACCGACCGCAGCGCTGCAGGTCCAGGGAGCGGCTGCGGCAGCACTTGCTGCTCACTCAGCTGCTGCAGTCTCTGTTGCTTTCATGTGTTTTTGCCATAAGTCTCCAGTAACAGAAAAGATTTGTCGCTAGTCACTTTTGTGAAAATAGTAGCTAAACATAGCTACAACGTTGCTAAGTTGGTAACAGTGCTTTCCCTCATCCGGACCACTGCCACACTAACAACATCTCTCATCCCCTCAATGTGTCTTGGCTCCGCCCACTTTGGTGGAGTTTTTCTTAATTTTTACCTACGTTTTCATAGGGGGTTTATAGTTACGCTTTAAAATGACAAATCTATACGCATTTTAATTCAACTAATTTTATTCATATTGCATCAAATTTATTAAAGAAAAGGCCATGACGAATGACACCACTGAGGACCACAACTGTTCACAAGTGGTATAAATGGTTTAAAAGTTGCTGATACCAAAAGCTAGTTAAGTTGCCCTGAAATAACATTTGTGTTTTTGTGCTTTCCTCTAGTGGTGTACACCACGGTGCAGACGCAGAGAGTGTTTCGAGACATCGTGTTCCTTGTGGACGGATCAAACTACGTGGGGAGCAACAACTTGCCATTTGTGAGAGACTTCATGATCAACATCGTCAATCAGCTGAACATAAGTCCTGAGCAGGTCCAGATTGGACTCATGCAGTTCGCGGAGCGGCCAAGGATTGAATTTTACCTGAACACCTACGACAACAAGAGAGACGTCGTGGATAAAATCTCTCAACTCAGGCTGACTGGAGGCTCGGTGCTGAATACTGGAGCTGCCATGAATTACGCTTTGAACAACATGTTCCAGACATCAGCTGGGTCACGCAAACTGCAGAACGCCGTGCAAGTGCTGATCCTGATCACTGGTGGCCCCCTGCAGGATGACGCTAGAAGCGAGGCTGATAGATTGGCTTTGGGAAATGTTTTGACTTTTACAGTGAGTTCTGGGCAAGCTGACCAAGGAGAAATGGAAAATATTGCCTTTATACCCAGCCTGGCCTATCACAAACGGAGCTTCTCTGACTTACCAGCCTTGGCCGATGATATCATGCCGAGTCTAATAACTGTGGTTGGTGACATAGTAGTTGATCAAACAGGTTAGTCTCCAAATGTTCTTCTTTTAACATTGAAAAAATGGAATACTTATGAATGCAAGACGCATTGGCTAACTGGCTTCTTTGCCTTCCCGCAGAGGTTGTTATTACTGGAAGTGAAAGAGATGTTGCCTTCCTGATTGATGGGACTGACAGTGTTCGAGGAGACTTTCCCCACATCCGGGATTTCATCCTCAAAGTGATTGAACCACTTGACATTGGATTTGACAAAGTACGCGTCTCTGTGGTTCAGCACAGTGAGAAACCCACCCCGGTCTTCTACCTCAACACTTATCAAACCAAAGAGGAGGTGATAAGAGCTATTCAGGGGATGGCTCTGGCTGGTGGACGCAGCCTGAACACAGGAGCCGCTCTGAGATACATGAAGGCCACCGTCATGTCTGACAGCAATGGCAGCCGCGCTGCTCAAAACGTCCCTCAGTTTCTGATTGTTTTGGCTGCAGACAGATCCATGGATAGTGTAAAGGAACCTGCTGGGGAACTGAAGACGGACGGAGTTGTACCGTTTGGTGTTGGTGTCAAGAATGCAGACAAGAAGCAGATTGAGGCCATAGCACACAACCCTTCGTTTGCTTTCAATGTGAAGGAATTCAGGGAACTGGAACCCTTACCATCGAGGATCAACACCTATGTTTCCCTGCCGAAGGACCAGCTTGGAGCCGCTCTACAGCAAGGTAAGACAGACAACCTTTCCTTCTTGGTGCGATGAAGCTGCTGTATGAAACGCTTTTTTTTCTCATGTTTTGCTGCTTGACCAGAATAACTGAACTTTATTTGTGTCATAGTGCAAAATGATGCTGTAAAAAGAGATATTGTGTTCCTGCTGGATGGCTCTGATAACACCAGAGACGGATTCACAGACATAAAGAGTTTTGTTAAAAACATAGTGGGACGGCTGTATGTTGACGAGGGCCTTGACAGAGTGTCTGTGGTTCAGTTTGCTGACAGACCCACAGTCGGCTTTCATCTAAATTCCCACAAGAGAAAGAGCGACAACATGAACGCCATTGATAACTTGGCGCACAAAGGTGGGAGGCGACTCAATGTTGGTGCCGCTCTCCAGTTTGTAAGGCACAGGGTCTTCACATCGTCCACGGGCAGCAGGAGGCTGGAAGGAGTGCCTCAGACTTTAATCCTCCTCACTAGCAAACCGTCTACAGACAGTGTGAAAGGACCAGCATTTGCCCTGAAAGAACATGAAATTGTGGCAGTTGGGGTGGGAGTGGCAGATGCTAACCTTGCAGAATTGGAAATGATTGAATTTAAACCTGGCTTCGCCTTCAAGGTTACTGACTTTTCCAGTTTAAACTCAATCCAAACACAAGTTCTCTCTGCACTGAACATACACCAAGACAATCAGGAAACCAAGAATGGGATTTCTGACTTAGTAGGTAAGAAACCCAAATGTAAACGATATTTTATTACTTTAAAACTATTGACGAGTGAAACCTCATTAAGTCACTCAAAGGTTGGGATGAAATCGGGAATATTTCTGTTGTTTCTGTTCAGGTAGTGATTATTCACACTAAAACATCCAAATCATTGTTTTCTTTTCTTTTTAACTGATCATCGATCTTCACCCAGTTCTAATATATAACAAAAACATAATTCGTAACAAAGACAGAAATCCTGCGTTTACAACCACTCTTTCTATCCATGTATCAACCAGTTGACACGTTCAGCAGTAAGAGGGACGTAGTGTTTCTCCTTGACGGATCAGACGGCTCCAGAAACGGGTTTCCAGCTTTCCGAGAGTTTGTCAGAAGAATGGCAGAAGAGCTAGACGTTGGCAAAGATGGCGTTCGGTTAGCTGTTGTGCAGTACAGTGATGATGCCACGGTTTACTTTAACCTGGCAACCCACAAAACCAAAAAGGCAGTTATCTATGCCATCAGGGCGCTTCGACATAAAGGAGGAAGATCTCGTAACACCGGCACTGCGCTGGAGTTTGTGCGAAAACATGTTTTTTCAGCGTCCTCTGGCAGCAGGCGCCTGGAGGGAGTCCCTCAGCTCCTGGTTGTGCTGACCGGTGGTTCGTCCAGTGACGATATCTCCAGCGCTGCTTTGGACCTGAAGCAAGTTGGAGTTTTTTCTTTCGTCATTGGAATGAAAAGTGCTGACCAGGAGGAACTTGAGAAAATTGCCTCCTCCTCCAGGTTTCTTTTCAACTTTCCTGTCTTCAGTGAACTTCTGTCCATTCAGCCTGAGATGGCTGCATTCATCCAGACTGAAGTACAAACTCAGCCTCCTTCTGGCATGGGTAAGAAGCGTCACAGATTTACAGCCTCCCTGCTTGTGTCCCGCTACCACAGACTCTGCAGACTTTAATGCCAATGAAACTGCGTCATCTTCTCAGAACATCAGTCGATCAGTTTCATGCTTTTTGTTCCTTTTGGAAGATGCAACAATCTAGGTTGCATTGTCTCTTGTTTTGTTCTGAATATTTTTCTTCTCGGACCTTGGAGAGGATTTCTCTTGCTTCTGCAGCTCTTCCTTGAGCCAATGATAAACACATCATTGACTGATTATTCATGAATGGGTGAATGACTGAATGTAGTGTGAAGCGCTTTGAGGTTCGCTGGACTTAAAGCGCTATGCAAGTACAGTTTCCTTGTACCGTTTATAGAAATATAAAATGTGTTGCTTTTCTCCATCGTTAATTTAAGAAAGAGGAATATTCCCTTTCTTTCACAATATTCTTCTTGATTAAAATTTGCCCAAAGTATTTAAGCATTGAATACTTTTTTACTGCAAAAGCTTCTTAGTCTTTCACTCCCAACTGGTTTTGCTCTGCTAAACTGTTTGCAGCACATCTACAGTTTTGTACGTTATGTCTAATCGTAAAACTTGCATTCTCTTCTAGTTGAACTAGAGTCTCCTGAAAGAGACATTGTGTTTCTGTTGGACGGCTCCGATGACACGCTGAGTGGCTTCCCAGCAATGAAAACTTTTGTCCAACAAGTAGTAGAAACCCTCAGTGTTGGTGAAAACAAAGACCGTGTTTCTGTGGTTCAGTACAGCCAAGATCAACAAACACATTTCAGTCTGAACACCTACACAGACAAACAAGTTGTTCTTAATGCAGTCCGACAGCTGGACCATAGAGGGGGCCAACCCCGAAATACTGGTGCAGCTCTGGAGCAGGTGAGGAGGAATGCTTTCGCAGAATCCTCAGGGAGTCGGCACACGGAGGGAGTCCCTCAGATACTGATTCTGTTGACGGGGGGAAGATCCGCAGACGATGTCACAAGAGCTGCTGCCGATCTGAAAAAGGAAAAAGTTGTTCCTTTCTGTGTCGGAACAAAAACTGCTGACATTTTAGAGCTCCAATCGATTGCTCATAACCCATCCTATGCCTTCTCTGTTCTTACATTTGATGACATTGGAAGCATTCATCAGCAGCTTGTGTCTTTGGTGCAAAGGGTTCCACGGCAACAGCCCAGAGAAAGAGCACTTAATGTTTTAGGTAAGAACGTTCACATTTCTGAATCTGAGCTTAGCAGGCAGTAGCTTACCCAACCATCCCTTAAAGCACTAAATCATCCCAAATTTGATTCCAAAAACTGGCGCTTCTTAGTAAAATAATGCACTTTGGTCTGTTTTTAAGTCAGTAAAAATATTTTTTCACATGTACAAAAAATGTTGTCCAAGGTTGGAATATGTAAAAGGGAATGCCTGCAAGGTCCCCTGCTGGGTCTGACACCAGGAATTTAATAAGATAAAGACAGGATGCAGGACATCAAGACCTAGTGCAATGCTAACGGTACCAGCTTCGATTTGCTGTTCTGGCCAGATGAGAGGACATTTTCTGAGCTAGATTCAGACAAATAACTTGTGGAAAAGCTTTTTCCAAATTGTTTCAACTAGAAACAATTTGCATTTCTACATGAAAAGGTTTGCTGCCAAGCTAACTAAGTAGAAGTGTGAAATAATTCACATCTACACCTATTAAGAGTAATGCACCACATCACCGGATATGAACACCAAATCCAGCTACGAGTTCATTCAGTCATCTACTGTGGGAGAAAACCCCCAGATTTTCCAGAACGGTGATGAGAAATGTTATGTCCTGCATTCCAGTTCGTTCTAGTTGTTAAACAATGCAGCAAGTTCAGTTTATTATAAAAATTGATTTAAAAGTGTCCAGCAGAGCATCGAGCTGCTGAGAGGCAGCGTTCAGGTAGCAACAGTGGAGAGGAAAAAATAAAAACTTGAATAGAATAGACCAACCTTGTCTTTGCACATGTCACACGTTCAAAGCATTGAAAAGCAGTTTGCATCCATCCAGAAGCGCTTAACAAAAGAATAAAAATATATAATAAATATGGACATTGAAGGTTTCTTTAAATATGCTGAAACTGTAAGTAAATGTATATACAGGCTATGAGTGTAGAGACTGTGAACAGGAGTAATTATTTCTTCAGCAGTGACTAACAGATGAAACTGAAGGTAAATAAGAGGTACAAAAGTTTACCCTGAGTTATTGCTCTAATGGAGATGAAAACACATTAGCCAAATAAGTTCTGATGTAGCTGCTTTCCCATCTACTGGTGGGTCTGCGCCATCTCTACTTCCTGTTTATTCCAACCATGCGTAGCGTTAACATCTGACGAACTCGCGCTCAGTGTAGCCTCACTGATTTGCCGTAAACCAGTAGATGGGGAAACGCCTAAGAGTTTCCTCCTTCTTCTCTTTTGTGACATTTTTAATGTCTGTTTACAGTTAGCATGACAGTTGAGTGAGAACAGCCATCTGCAAAAACCCACATGGTTTAAGAAAACACAAAAACAGCAAAGCTCTGATCCAGGAGCGCCTGGTGTTTTCAGAGTTCACACTGAGCGAACAGAAACCAGCAGAGATTCTTCCTGTTAATGTTCATATTGTTATTTTTGTAAAGTGGTTATGCAACACGCATTGATTCTGATTGGCCACAAGTCAAATAATTTGGGATTCATAACAGAGAAATTTATCTGTTTGGATTGATATGAGATGAAACAGAGCGCATCCTTCAATCATATTATTGATTATTAAAAGATTTGTATTGACTTAAAATGGGGAACAAACTAATCAGTTAAAGAGTTTTTAAAGTTTAAGCTACCAGACAGTTTGTATTTTAAGGGACAAGCAGCTATCTCTGAGGATGTACTTGCAGCTCATGAAAATAATCCACCAACTTGACATTTTGTTTTCTGTTAAGGTTCCACACAACAAAGAGAGTTCATGCAACTAGACATTGTGTTTTTAATGGATTCCTCTGATGAAATGTTGAGTGACTTCACACAAGTGCTTGGCTTTGTTGAGCAGATGGTGGAGAAACTCACTGTGGGTGAGAGGAAAGATCAAGTTTCTGTGGTTCAATACAGCAATGAACCTTCTGTTGAGTTTCTCCTGAACACACACAAATCACAGCAGAGTGCTGCCGACAGTTTAAAAACGATCAGGCCCAGAGGAGGCAGGTTGCGCAACACAGGTGCAGCTCTGAATTACGTCAAGGAAAATGTTTTCACACCTTCCTCTGGAAGTAGACGCCAACAAGGAGTCCCTCAGACCCTGGTTCTTCTGACTAGCGGACGGTCAAATGACGATGTCAGGAACGCTGCAGAAAACCTAAAAGAAATTGGTGTGATGATGTTTGTGGTGGGAATAAAGAATGCAGACATCCTTGAGATGCAGTCCATTTCCCAGGAAGCCAGCCGTGCTTTCTTTGCAGCAGATTCCAGTGACATGTCAGACACTGAACAAGAAATCCTCACATCCATTCAGACGAGTAAGAAGTATGTTGCCACAACAGCATCATATGGTAAGATTTGAACAGCTAGACTTCACACTTTGCTCACAGCTTGATGAATGCTTAGCTTGAGTCAGTGGTCATTCACTGAATCAGCCAACTTGTCTGGTTCATCTGCTTACAGATCCCAGCAGCAGAGACATTGTGTTTCTGATTGATGGCTCTGATGATTCTCAGCGAAGATTCCCAGACATCACAGATTTTGTTCAGAGAATAGTGAGAGACTTAAGCGTTGGTCCCGACAGCGACCATGTGGCTGTGGTCCAGTACAGCAGCACCGCTGAGATTCATTTTAACCTGAGTCGCTACGTGACTGAGGATGATGTTCTCGAAGCGGTTGATGGTCTGACTCACAAAGGAGGTTATCCTAAAAACATTGGAGCTGCTCTCCAGTATGTGAGAGACTATGTCTTTACTCCAGAGTCAGGAAGTCGGATCCAGCAGGGAGTCCCACAGATACTAATCCTGTTGAGCGGAGGAAGATCTGGGGATGACATAAGAACCTCAGTAAGGGTGCTAAAGGAAATGGGTGTTTCTATAGTTGCCATCGGGACTAGTGATGCAGACACCTTAGAGCTACAGACAATATCTCACGAACCCAGATATGCCCTCTCTGTTACTGACTATGAAGAACTTTCCACTGTCAAGCAGGATGTGTTGTCTTTGTTGAGAGAGCCGTCCCATCATGTGGTACAGTCAGTAGATTTTGGTAAGATCTGCTCTGATTCTGGTTTGGTTTAAAAGAATCAGACGGGAAAGTCAAAATGAGAAAACCTGACTGCCTTTAATCTATGCTTCTTGTTTTTGTTGCAGATTCAAAGAAAGGTGATGTAGTTTTTCTAATTGATGGCTCATATGACTCAAGAAATGGCTTTGAAGAAATTCGAGCCTTTATTCAAAGAATTGTTGAAAATTTAAACGTGAGTCATAATGGAGACCAAGTAGCTGTTGTTCAATACAGCCGTGACGCCACAGCTAATTTCTACTTGAACTCCTATTCATCTAAGAGCGACGTGCTCAGTTCCATTAGAACAATGAGGCATAAGCTGGGGCAGCCGCTTAACATTGGTAAAGCACTGGAGTTTGTCAAGGACCATGTCTTTGCTGCATCGGTGGGAGGCAGAGGAGCCGATCTGGCTTCTCAGCACCTGTACTTGTTTAGTGGTGGTAGGTCTGGAGATGATGTTAGAGGACCAGCACAGACACTGAAAGCCAAGGGGATAAAGACTTTGAGTATTGGAACAAAGAATGCCGATACATTGGAAATGCAAACAGTGTCTTACACACCTGGACATTATTTTTATGTTCCAAACTATGAAAACCTGCAAAGAATTTACACATCTGTGGAAACCAAACTGAGGGACTCACAAGAAACCACTGAGTTCACAACTGGTAAGAAGCAAAATATGAGCGTTCTCAAGATGGCTGTTCTTTTCAAATTTATGAACCTGTCAATATGTGCTTGTATACATTTCAGACACTTCCACAGATGTAGAAACAGAACATCAGAAAGCTGATATTGTTTTCCTTCTTGATGGATCCGATAACATGAAACCTAATGAAAGACTAATTTTGGAGTTTGTGACAGACTTTGTCAAGAAGTTAGAGATTGGGCCAAGTAAAGCACAAGTTGCTTTGGTCCAGTACAGCACAGAGCCCACTGCTGACTTTATCTTGAATAAATACTCACTGAAGGAGGACACTTTGAATCACCTGAGCAATGTGAAACTGAAAGGAGGTGGCTCAGTAAACACCGGCAGAGCCATTGATTTTGTGAGGAATACGGTCTTCACTGCTTCATCTGGAAGCCGGCTCCAGCAGGGAGTCCCACAGGTACTGATTCTTGCAAGTGGGAGAAAGTCTGAGGATGATATGTTACGCCCAGTGGGAATGTTAAAAAACGCTGGAATTGTTCTATTTGCTGTTGGAGTGGACAGTGCAGACAGGTTTGAGATGGAGCAGTTTGCCCCAGGGGCATGGTATTTTCTCAAGGAGGCATCTGATTTTCCGCTGGTGAGACAACAGCTGTTGTCAGCCACTGCCTCTCTCAGCGGCTCTGTAAGCCCAGGGATTGGTAAGTGAAAATTTTTCTCTCACTTAAAAGACAGCATATTCAACTATATTGACTATATTTTGGTGGTGACTATACTTGGTTGTTCAGCAGCACTATCAAAATGTATCTGATGATTCACATTCTTAGGTTCAAGTTCCACAATGAAAAGAGATATTGTATTTCTTATTGATGGATCTGATGACGTCAGGAACACATTCAGCGCCATTCGTGAATTCATTGCAAACCTGGTTCAAAGTTTTGATCTCGACCATGAACAGGACAAAGTTGCTTTTGTGCAGTATAGCAACAATGCTGAAATCAGTTTCAGTCTCGATTCCTACGCCACAAAAGACGATGTTCTCCAGCACATTGCAAGCCTTAAGCCAAAAGGTGGCCGACCTCAGTATATTGGGGCAGCTCTACAGTTTGTAAAAGACAAAGTTTTTGTCTCAAACGCTGGTGGACGAAAAAATGAAGGTGCCAAGCAGATACTTGTTGTATTGGCCGGGGGAAGGTCCAGAGATTCACCACGAGGCCCAGCAACAGCACTAAAACGTGGGGGTGTTGTCATATTGGCAGTCGGATCAAGACAGTCGAATTCAGCTGAAATGCAGGCCATTTCATCTGACACAGACTACACCTACTCTGTCCCTGACTTTGTAAATCTGCCTCGTATTCAACAACTTCTGATGAGGCGTCTTACTGGAATGAAAAGTCAGGAGATGACAGAAGGTAAAGATGAATGTTTGAAAGTCACATATATTCATAGTGCTGTGAAAAGTGTTTACACCTTACCGATTTCCTATTTTTTGCAAGTTTGTCAAACTTCAATGTTTCAGAACATCAAACCAATTTAAATATTAGTCAAAGACAACAAGTAAGATGACATGTAGTTTTTAGATGGTGTTCAGTGTATTTAAGCCTGGCGGCCCGCCATGCTTTACTAGCCCCGCCGCCAGGCTAAGTGTTGCTTGTTTAAGTTTCTGGGGGGGGAATCGTTTTTGGGGGTTTTTAATGCCAGGCTGCAAGCGTCTCTTTTGCTCTTAGCATTTCACTAGCAGAGCAGATTTATTCCTAAAGGATAGGTTTATAATAGGTTTAAAGTTTATGCATTTAAACCCAACAGCGTGGACCAATCACACAGCTGGCACCTCTGCGCTTTGCCTCGCGCTGCCGCTGCTTTACCTCAGCGGGATCGTGCGCGCCTCCTTTCACTCAAACTGGACTCAGATGGATATTTACATCAACTTACTGTGAGGAATTATGATCCTTTGGAGAAACTCTGGGTAAGAGTTTAAAACCCGCCGCTTTAGCTCTGGTTGCAGCTCAATGTGAACCGCAGGAATAACGTAGTGAATTCAGAGGCGCGTTGTGGAGCGGCGAGAATGATTTATCTCTGTGAACGAACAATTATATGCGGCGTTTCCATCTCAACACGCTGCCCAGCGTGTGGCTCTGTGTCTGTCTTCCCTGTAAAGTTCATGTCTGTGGTCCCTGTTGGCCGGAGCGTTTGTGGATAAGCAGCGCTAACCTGATCATGCAGGTTCAGCCCGGTGAGGAGCTTTAACGCTCTCCTTGGAGTCACGCATCACGCTGATTTTATATTATTTTATTATTATTTTTATTATTATTTTTTCCGGTTACACGATGCATCAAACCATATCAAATGTGTCGTCTACTTAGAGTTAATGCATGCGGAGATCTGAGAAACTCGTCCCATAAACTCGACCAACCAGAATAGTTTCTGTAACACTTATTAAAAACTCAACAGACACGAAATGTTAGAGCTACTAAAGCCACATTAGCAGCAATGAATTAAATCTCCTGTTTGTTGCATCATGCAGGGCCGGTCCAAGGCTACATGAGGTCTTGAGCAGAATCTGACTTAGGGGCCCCTTTTGTTGCTACAATCATCAGCACCTCTAACAGCTTCTGTGTTAGATTTTGTGAAACATGGGAGAAGGGAGTAGTTTAATTGACCAGCCTAAAAAGCAATAAGTTATAATCGCAGTTTACTAAATTGGATTTGTAAATTCAAAGATTAAACTCACAGCATTAGATTGTTGCTATGGTAACAAAACAATCTAACTATAAATATTGTTCTTTGAAGTTTTACAAAGTAAACTTGCCAGCTCCTTAAAATCTTCTATTTAAATGTTAAACAATTTAAAATCATTTAATTTATCTATGCCTAAACAATTGAATAAAATTTAACAGGATTGATCATCTCAATAAACAAGTGTTACATTTATGTATCTGTGGTCTGTTTTAAAATATTAGTGTTTATGGGGCCCCTGAAGCCCTGGGGGCCTGATGGAGCTGCTGACTTAATTTGGATTAAACAGAAGTGCAAATTTGTTGTTTTAATACTAGTTGTGGGTTTAAATAGCATTTAAATAGCATCTTTTCCCGTGACATAATTACACAGTAATACTTTTACATTTCCTGTCAACTTAACATCTTTTAATACGAGGACCGCCTCGACACCCCGACCACCGGGCTTAGCAAGTTTCTGGGGGAAACCCTGGTGTTTTTAAACTTACATGGCCCCCATTAAAGCAAAACATTATTTATCACACCTGAGCTCCAAGACTGATTACTCATCTGTTCTCAAGACATCACTTAGAACTAGGGATGCACCGACCCACTGTTTTCACTCCCGATACCATTACAAATATTTGAGGTTTAGTAGCTGCCAGTACCAAACCAATGCTGAAAAACTGCTGAATTGACTTTAAAAGTGTTTTAAACCAAACAGAAATGTAGTAAAATAAACTTCAATATACCAACAGCTTCACAAGATTCAGTTGTAACTGAACAACCTTAATTTGTTCAGTAAATGCAATTAGAGCATAGCAGTCAATGTAAAATAAAAAAAACCCGAACCTGACCAAAACAATAGGTTGACTACCTTGGACAGACAAATATAAACTGCATCAAACTTTCTGTCACATGCTTCAGAAAGTGCAATTAAAAACATAATGTAAAATAAATAATAAATGGAGGAGGAAAGGGCAGAAATAATATTTGTTTGAACCAAAATATAGCCATGAAATATAAATATTATCCACCCATTTGTACCAGTTGTATTTAATTAACATGCAGAGCATCATAAGCAAGCTAAATCGTAAAAATAAAGATCAGCACCGATACTATTTACGGAATCGAATTGCCCCATCACTCCTGTCAACAGGTACGACTTCACCTGTAAATACATATTTTTGAAGTTTTGAGCTTTTGTTCCATCTTCCAATAAGGCTGTGAGTTTCTGTCCTGTTAGCCTCGTTAGCAGGCCGGGGACCAGCTAACAAGGGATTCCCTCAAATAAGCAGAAGGAAATAATATAACATGTTAAACAATGTTTTCTTCAATCCCAAAGGAAAATGTAATGATTATTTTATTGTAGGTGATACAGCCTTAGCAGTGCAGCCCAGGAACGGGCAGACCTAGATATGTGTGCCAGTGGCATGCTATGTATTGTAATAATGTTCTAAAAGTAATAAAATCTCTGAAACTCACCCTGAGAAACCAAAAAACATTCCTCCAGACATAAATTCCTCAATCACATTTGTAGTTCTGGCACTGTTTTCTTTCCACCGGTATCTTTATCGTGGATGCTGACATCTCTGACATATCTTCTTTTCCGACGCCCGTTATGGGCGTGGGTTGAGTGATACGTTGGAGATGTTAATGAGCCATGTGAAAACTTCAAACATGACTCTTACTGACCAGAAGCAAAATAAGGTTTGAGTGGTGAATTAAGCCTAGTGTAACAGTCAGCTCTGGATTTTCCCTCCATATCCCCTGAAACTGTGCAGCTATACAGATAGGAGCCGGTGTTACGGCAGGTAACGTACCACAGGTGTTGGCTTTTCATACTGATACTAATATCGGATCGGCCCATCTCTATTTAAAATAGGGCCTTCCTGACAAAGTGAAAAACACCAACAGATCCTCAACAGCTGGACATCATGTTGACATCCAAATAAATTAATAAACAAATTAGAGAGAAGGCAATTGATGTCAATCAGTTTGGAAAACTGATAGAAAGGAATAAAACAGCATTTCTAAAGCTTCGGAAAGCTTTAGACCAAAGTGAGAGCCGATATACAAACATGGAGGGAACATGTAACGGTGATGAACGGTTCAAGCAGCAACTGGCAGATCACAGTTACTCACACAAGAAGTCACAAAAAACCCTACAACAAAGTCCAGAGGACTGAAATCCCCACAGATAGGGTCAGAGGTCATGCGTCTGCTATAACAAACAGCGGAAAAATGGCCTGGAAGGGAGAGTTAAAAAACGAAGATCACTGGTGAGCAGAAAAAGGATGAAGACTCACCTAATTTTTCGAGAACAGACCTCCATTTACTAGGTTTAAATAGCAATACAAGAGAATATAGGGTTGGATTTTTCTCACATAAGAAAAAACACAAGTTAAAAACTCCATTTGTCTGTTATCTATGACCACAATTTTAAACTGATTAGATGTTCTGAAACGATGTCAGAGAAATATGCAAAAAAAAACTTAAAAGGAAGGAAGGAGAAACACTTTTTCACATCACTGCAAATATGGTTGAGCTGAAAGTGAGATTTAAGAATTTTTTCCCAGCCTAGGTCAAAAGTCCACAAACTGAAATACATGAGTTTTACTAGCAGTGATAAATTAAGGTATCTTTGGAGATCTGCTTTCATTATCTGACTTGCATCGGGGCAGAATTTGCTACTTCACCCTGAATTTGTCTTATGTTCCCTAGTGGTGCGACAGCAGCCAGCAGGAAGGGATGTGGTGTTCTTGCTGGATGGATCTGATGGCACTAGAACTGGATTCCCAGCAATGCGAGACTTTGTCCAAAGGGTAGTAGAGACACTCAGTGTAGATGACAACAAAGACCGTGTCTCAGTGGTCCAGTACAGCAGGGATCCAGCTGTCCAGTTCTACTTGAACACGTACACGACGAAAAGCCAGATCCTTGATGCCGTCAGGGGTTTGAGGCACAAAGGCGGTAGACCCCTCAATACGGGAGCAGCTCTCCAGTACTTGAGGGATAACGTTTTCACTTCCTCTGCCGGAAGCAGGCAGCCGGAAGGAGTTCCACAGGTCCTAGTATTGCTAAGTGGCGGAAAATCATTCGACGGTGTTGACGCACCGGCCGCTGCCCTCAAACAGATGGGCGTCTTGATCTTTGCAATTGGAAGTAGAGGATCTGACAGCAGAGAATTACAGAAAGTATCTCACGATCCCAATTATGCTCTGCCTGTGTCCGAATTCACCGACCTTCCCAGTGTCCAACAGCAGCTGCAGGCCTCTGTGGAGGCTGTGGTTGTTGACGTCACCCCCGAGTCACCGACTGTACTCGGTATGTTTTCAAGCATGCTCCTCTGAAGGCGACCTACGCAGTTGCCCGTCTCAATTCTAAGCACATGTAGGCATAGAAATTATGTTGTATACATGCTTAGTTCCCGGTTTGCCTGATGTGATGACCATGCCATGTTTAGCTTCTGGAAGGAGTGAGACAGCTTAGGACATTTCAAGACAGTCCTCTAGTTGACAGGGGTCCCGGGAGGCATCTTTGATCAAAGGTTTTGACTCTTTTGCCTTCCCTTCTTTTCTCAGTTGACACTGCCAAAAAGGACATTGTATTCCTCCTCGATGGTTCTGACGGCACGAGGAACGGCTTCCCTGCCATGCGGGATTTTGTCGAAAAAGTGGTGGAAAAGCTCAATGTGGGAGAAAACAAAGACCGTGTTTCTGTGGTCCAATTCAGCAGAGAATCTGAGGTCCATTTCTATCTAAACACGTACAATACAAGAGAGGATATTGTGGATGCGATCAGAGGGCTTAGACACAGAGGAGGAAGACCCCTAAACACCGGGGCAGCCCTCCAATATGTCAGGGACAATGTCTTTACAAACTCCTCGGGGAGTAGACATCGACAAGGTGTCAAGCAAATGTTGATCCTGCTAACCGGAGGAAGGTCTACTGACAATGTTGACGCCCCAGCCTCTGCTCTCAAACAGCAGGGCGTCTTTGTGATTGGTATTGGAACAAGGACCTCTGACAGTAGAGAGCTGCAGAAGTTATCATATGAGCCGTCTTATGCGCTATCAGTCTCTGAATTCACCGACCTCCCTAGTGTCCAAACACAGCTCTCTTCTGTCATGGGCACAGCGCTAGCAAGGGTTACACCTTTGCCACCAACAGTGACGGGTAAGAAAGTGACACATTCTTTGTAGGATGTTGTTTGAAGTCAGTTCATGTATAAATTTCCCAGCCTAGGTCAAAAGTCCACAAACTGAAATACATGAGTTTTACTAGCAGTGATAAATTAAGGTATCTTTGGAGATCTGCTTTCATTATCTGACTTGCATCGGGGCAGAATTTGCTACTTCACCCTGAATTTGTCTTATGTTCCCTAGTGGTGCGACAGCAGCCAGCAGGAAGGGATGTGGTGTTCTTGCTGGATGGATCTGATGGCACTAGAACTGGATTCCCAGCAATGCGAGACTTTGTCCAAAGGGTAGTAGAGACACTCAGTGTAGATGACAACAAAGACCGTGTCTCAGTGGTCCAGTACAGCAGGGATCCAGCTGTCCAGTTCTACTTGAACACGTACACGACGAAAAGCCAGATCCTTGATGCCGTCAGGGGTTTGAGGCACAAAGGCGGTAGACCCCTCAATACGGGAGCAGCTCTCCAGTACTTGAGGGATAACGTTTTCACTTCCTCTGCCGGAAGCAGGCAGCCGGAAGGAGTTCCACAGGTCCTAGTATTGCTAAGTGGCGGAAAATCATTCGACGGTGTTGACGCACCGGCCGCTGCCCTCAAACAGATGGGCGTCTTGATCTTTGCAATTGGAAGTAGAGGATCTGACAGCAGAGAATTACAGAAAGTATCTCACGATCCCAATTATGCTCTGTCTGTGTCCGAATTCACCGACCTTCCCAGTGTCCAACAGCAGCTGCAGGCCTCTGTGGAGGCTGTGGTTGTTGACGTCACCCCCGAGTCACCGACTGTACTCGGTATGTTTTCAAGCATGCTCCTCTGAAGGCGACCTACGCAGTTGCCCGTCTCAATTCTAAGCACATGTAGGCATAGAAATGATGTTGGATACATGCTTAGTTCCCGGTTTGCCTGATGTGATGACCATGCCATGTTTAGCTTCTGGAAGGAGTGAGACAGCTTAGGACATTTCAAGACAGTCCTCTAGTTGACAGGGGTCCCGGGAGGCATCTTTGATCAAAGGTTTTGACTCTTTTGCCTTCCCTTCTTTTCTCAGTTGACACTGCCAAAAAGGACATTGTATTCCTCCTCGATGGTTCTGACGGCACGAGGAACGGCTTCCCTGCCATGCGGGATTTTGTCGAAAAAGTGGTGGAAAAGCTCAATGTGGGAGAAAACAAAGACCGTGTTTCTGTGGTCCAATTCAGCAGAGAATCTGAGGTCCATTTCTATCTAAACACGTACAATACAAGAGAGGATATTGTGGATGCGATCAGAGGGCTTAGACACAGAGGAGGAAGACCCCTAAACACCGGGGCAGCCCTCCAATATGTCAGGGACAATGTCTTTACAAACTCCTCGGGGAGTAGACATCGACAAGGTGTCAAGCAAATGTTGATCCTGCTAACCGGAGGAAGGTCTACTGACAATGTTGACGCCCCAGCCTCTGCTCTCAAACAGCAGGGCGTCTTTGTGATTGGTATTGGAACAAGGACCTCTGACAGTAGAGAGCTGCAGAAGTTATCATATGAGCCGTCTTATGCGCTATCAGTCTCTGAATTCACCGACCTCCCTAGTGTCCAAACACAGCTCTCTTCTGTCATGGGCACAGCGCTAGCAAGGGTTACACCTTTGCCACCAACAGTGACGGGTAAGAAAGTGACACATTCTTTGTAGGATGTTGTTTGAAGTCAGTTCATGTATAAATTTCCCAGCCTAGGTCAAAAGTCCACAAACTGAAATACATGAGTTTTACTAGCAGTGATAAATTAAGGTATCTTTGGAGATCTGCTTTCATTATCTGACTTGCATCGGGGCAGAATTTGCTACTTCACCCTGAATTTGTCTTATGTTCCCTAGTGGTGCGACAGCAGCCAGCAGGAAGGGATGTGGTGTTCTTGCTGGATGGATCTGATGGCACTAGAACTGGATTCCCAGCAATGCGAGACTTTGTCCAAAGGGTAGTAGAGACACTCAGTGTAGATGACAACAAAGACCGTGTCTCAGTGGTCCAGTACAGCAGGGATCCAGCTGTCCAGTTCTACTTGAACACGTACACGACGAAAAGCCAGATCCTTGATGCCGTCAGGGGTTTGAGGCACAAAGGCGGTAGACCCCTCAATACGGGAGCAGCTCTCCAGTACTTGAGGGATAACGTTTTCACTTCCTCTGCCGGAAGCAGGCAGCCGGAAGGAGTTCCACAGGTCCTAGTATTCCTAAGTGGCGGAAAATCATTCGACGGTGTTGACGCACCGGCCGCTGCCCTCAAACAGATGGGCGTCTTGATCTTTGCAATTGGAAGTAGAGGATCTGACAGCAGAGAATTACAGAAAGTATCTCACGATCCCAATTATGCTCTGTCTGTGTCCGAATTCACCGACCTTCCCAGTGTCCAACAGCAGCTGCAGGCCTCTGTGGAGGCTGTGGTTGTTGACGTCACCCCCGAGTCACCGACTGTACTCGGTATGTTTTCAAGCATGCTCCTCTGAAGGCGACCTACGCAGTTGCCCGTCTCAATTCTAAGCACATGTAGGCATAGAAATTATGTTGTATACATGCTTAGTTCCCGGTTTGCCTGATGTGATGACCATGCCATGTTTAGCTTCTGGAAGGAGTGAGACAGCTTAGGACATTTCAAGACAGTCCTCTAGTTGACAGGGGTCCCGGGAGGCATCTTTGATCAAAGGTTTTGACTCTTTTGCCTTCCCTTCTTTTCTCAGTTGACACTGCCAAAAAGGACATTGTATTCCTCCTCGATGGTTCTGACGGCACGAGGAACGGCTTCCCTGCCATGCGGGATTTTGTCGAAAAAGTGGTGGAAAAGCTCAATGTGGGAGAAAACAAAGACCGTGTTTCTGTGGTCCAATTCAGCAGAGAATCTGAGGTCCATTTCTATCTAAACACGTACAATACAAGAGAGGATATTGTGGATGCGATCAGAGGGCTTAGACACAGAGGAGGAAGACCCCTAAACACCGGGGCAGCCCTCCAATATGTCAGGGACAATGTCTTTACAAACTCCTCGGGGAGTAGACATCGACAAGGTGTCAAACAAATGTTGATCCTGCTAACCGGAGGAAGGTCTACTGACAATGTTGACGCCCCAGCCTCTGCTCTCAAACAGCAGGGCGTATTTGTGATTGGTATTGGAACAAGGACCTCTGACAGTAGAGAGCTGCAGAAGTTATCATATGAGCCGTCTTATGCGCTATCAGTCTCTGAATTCACCGACCTCCCTAGTGTCCAAACACAGCTCTCTTCTGTCATGGGCACAGCGCTAGCAAGGGTTACACCTTTGCCACCAACAGTGACGGGTAAGAAAGTGACACATTCTTTGTAGGATGTTGTTTGAAGTCAGTTCATGTATAAATTTCCCAGCCTAGGTCAAAAGTCCACAAACTGAAATACATGAGTTTTACTAGCAGTGATAAATTAAGGTATCTTTGGAGATCTGCTTTCATTATCTGACTTGCATCGGGGCAGAATTTGCTACTTCACCCTGAATTTGTCTTATGTTCCCTAGTGGTGCGACAGCAGCCAGCAGGAAGGGATGTGGTGTTCTTGCTGGATGGATCTGATGGCACTAGAACTGGATTCCCAGCAATGCGAGACTTTGTCCAAAGGGTAGTAGAGACACTCAGTGTAGATGACAACAAAGACCGTGTCTCAGTGGTCCAGTACAGCAGGGATCCAGCTGTCCAGTTCTACTTGAACACGTACACGACGAAAAGCCAGATCCTTGATGCCGTCAGGGGTTTGAGGCACAAAGGCGGTAGACCCCTCAATACGGGAGCAGCTCTCCAGTACTTGAGGGATAACGTTTTCACTTCCTCTGCCGGAAGCAGGCAGCCGGAAGGAGTTCCACAGGTCCTAGTATTGCTAAGTGGCGGAAAATCATTCGACGGTGTTGACGCACCGGCCGCTGCCCTCAAACAGATGGGCGTCTTGATCTTTGCAATTGGAAGTAGAGGATCTGACAGCAGAGAATTACAGAAAGTATCTCACGATCCCAATTATGCTCTGTCTGTGTCCGAATTCACCGACCTTCCCAGTGTCCAACAGCAGCTGCAGGCCTCTGTGGAGGCTGTGGTTGTTGACGTCACCCCCGAGTCACCGACTGTACTCGGTATGTTTTCAAGCATGCTCCTCTGAAGGCGACCTACGCAGTTGCCCGTCTCAATTCTAAGCACATGTAGGCATAGAAATGATGTTGTATACATGCTTAGTTCCCGGTTTGCCTGATGTGATGACCATGCCATGTTTAGCTTCTGGAAGGAGTGAGACAGCTTAGGACATTTCAAGACAGTCCTCTAGTTGACAGGGGTCCCGGGAGGCATCTTTGATCAAAGGTTTTGACTCTTTTGCCTTCCCTTCTTTTCTCAGTTGACACTGCCAAAAAGGACATTGTATTCCTCCTCGATGGTTCTGACGGCACGAGGAACGGCTTCCCTGCCATGCGGGATTTTGTCGAAAAAGTGGTGGAAAAGCTCAATGTGGGAGAAAACAAAGACCGTGTTTCTGTGGTCCAATTCAGCAGAGAATCTGAGGTCCATTTCTATCTAAACACGTACAATACAAGAGAGGATATTGTGGATGCGATCAGAGGGCTTAGACACAGAGGAGGAAGACCCCTAAACACCGGGGCAGCCCTCCAATATGTCAGGGACAATGTCTTTACAAACTCCTCGGGGAGTAGACATCGACAAGGTGTCAAGCAAATGTTGATCCTGCTAACCGGAGGAAGGTCTACTGACAATGTTGACGCCCCAGCCTCTGCTCTCAAACAGCAGGGCGTCTTTGTGATTGGTATTGGAACAAGGACCTCTGACAGTAGAGAGCTGCAGAAGTTATCATATGAGCCGTCTTATGCGCTATCAGTCTCTGAATTCACCGACCTCCCTAGTGTCCAAACACAGCTCTCTTCTGTCATGGGCACAGCGCTAGCAAGGGTTACACCTTTGCCACCAACAGTGACGGGTAAGAAAGTGACACATTCTTTGTAGGATGTTGTTTGAAGTCAGTTCATGTATAAATTTCCCAGCCTAGGTCAAAAGTCCACAAACTGAAATACATGAGTTTTACTAGCAGTGATAAATTAAGGTATCTTTGGAGATCTGCTTTCATTATCTGACTTGCATCGGGGCAGAATTTGCTACTTCACCCTGAATTTGTCTTATGTTCCCTAGTGGTGCGACAGCAGCCAGCAGGAAGGGATGTGGTGTTCTTGCTGGATGGATCTGATGGCACTAGAACTGGATTCCCAGCAATGCGAGACTTTGTCCAAAGGGTAGTAGAGACACTCAGTGTAGATGACAACAAAGACCGTGTCTCAGTGGTCCAGTACAGCAGGGATCCAGCTGTCCAGTTCTACTTGAACACGTACACGACGAAAAGCCAGATCCTTGATGCCGTCAGGGGTTTGAGGCACAAAGGCGGTAGACCCCTCAATACGGGAGCAGCTCTCCAGTACTTGAGGGATAACGTTTTCACTTCCTCTGCCGGAAGCAGGCAGCCGGAAGGAGTTCCACAGGTCCTAGTATTCCTAAGTGGCGGAAAATCATTCGACGGTGTTGACGCACCGGCCGCTGCCCTCAAACAGATGGGCGTCTTGATCTTTGCAATTGGAAGTAGAGGATCTGACAGCAGAGAATTACAGAAAGTATCTCACGATCCCAATTATGCTCTGTCTGTGTCCGAATTCACCGACCTTCCCAGTGTCCAACAGCAGCTGCAGGCCTCTGTGGAGGCTGTGGTTGTTGACGTCACCCCCGAGTCACCGACTGTACTCGGTATGTTTTCAAGCATGCTCCTCTGAAGGCGACCTACGCAGTTGCCCGTCTCAATTCTAAGCACATGTAGGCATAGAAATGATGTTGTATACATGCTTAGTTCCCGGTTTGCCTGATGTGATGACCATGCCATGTTTAGCTTCTGGAAGGAGTGAGACAGCTTAGGACATTTCAAGACAGTCCTCTAGTTGACAGGGGTCCCGGGAGGCATCTTTGATCAAAGGTTTTGACTCTTTTGCCTTCCCTTCTTTTCTCAGTTGACACTGCCAAAAAGGACATTGTATTCCTCCTCGATGGTTCTGACGGCACGAGGAACGGCTTCCCTGCCATGCGGGATTTTGTCGAAAAAGTGGTGGAAAAGCTCAATGTGGGAGAAAACAAAGACCGTGTTTCTGTGGTCCAATTCAGCAGAGAATCTGAGGTCCATTTCTATCTAAACACGTACAATACAAGAGAGGATATTGTGGATGCGATCAGAGGGCTTAGACACAGAGGAGGAAGACCCCTAAACACCGGGGCAGCCCTCCAATATGTCAGGGACAATGTCTTTACAACCTCCTCGGGGAGTAGACATCGACAAGGTGTCAAACAAATGTTGATCCTGCTAACCGGAGGAAGGTCTACTGACAATGTTGACGCCCCAGCCTCTGCTCTCAAACAGCAGGGCGTCTTTGTGATTGGTATTGGAACAAGGACCTCTGACAGTAGAGAGCTGCAGAAGTTATCATATGAGCCGTCTTATGCGCTATCAGTCTCTGAATTCACCGACCTCCCTAGTGTCCAAACACAGCTCTCTTCTGTCATGGGCACAGCGCTAGCAAGGGTTACACCTTTGCCACCAACAGTGACGGGTAAGAAAGTGACACATTCTTTGTAGGATGTTGTTTGAAGTCAGTTCATGTATAAATTTCCCAGCCTAGGTCAAAAGTCCACAAACTGAAATACATGAGTTTTACTAGCAGTGATAAATTAAGGTATCTTTGGAGATCTGCTTTCATTATCTGACTTGCATCGGGGCAGAATTTGCTACTTCACCCTGAATTTGTCTTATGTTCCCTAGTGGTGCGACAGCAGCCAGCAGGAAGGGATGTGGTGTTCTTGCTGGATGGATCTGATGGCACTAGAACTGGATTCCCAGCAATGCGAGACTTTGTCCAAAGGGTAGTAGAGACACTCAGTGTAGATGACAACAAAGACCGTGTCTCAGTGGTCCAGTACAGCAGGGATCCAGCTGTCCAGTTCTACTTGAACACGTACACGACGAAAAGCCAGATCCTTGATGCCGTCAGGGGTTTGAGGCACAAAGGCGGTAGACCCCTCAATACGGGAGCAGCTCTCCAGTACTTGAGGGATAACGTTTTCACTTCCTCTGCCGGAAGCAGGCAGCCGGAAGGAGTTCCACAGGTCCTAGTATTGCTAAGTGGCGGAAAATCATTCGACGGTGTTGACGCACCGGCCGCTGCCCTCAAACAGATGGGCGTCTTGATCTTTGCAATTGGAAGTAGAGGATCTGACAGCAGAGAATTACAGAAAGTATCTCACGATCCCAATTATGCTCTGTCTGTGTCCGAATTCACCGACCTTCCCAGTGTCCAACAGCAGCTGCAGGCCTCTGTGGAGGCTGTGGTTGTTGACGTCACCCCCGAGTCACCGACTGTACTCGGTATGTTTTCAAGCATGCTCCTCTGAAGGCGACCTACGCAGTTGCCCGTCTCAATTCTAAGCACATGTAGGCATAGAAATGATGTTGTATACATGCTTAGTTCCCGGTTTGCCTGATGTGATGACCATGCCATGTTTAGCTTCTGGAAGGAGTGAGACAGCTTAGGACATTTCAAGACAGTCCTCTAGTTGACAGGGGTCCCGGGAGGCATCTTTGATCAAAGGTTTTGACTCTTTTGCCTTCCCTTCTTTTCTCAGTTGACACTGCCAAAAAGGACATTGTATTCCTCCTCGATGGTTCTGACGGCACGAGGAACGGCTTCCCTGCCATGCGGGATTTTGTCGAAAAAGTGGTGGAAAAGCTCAATGTGGGAGAAAACAAAGACCGTGTTTCTGTGGTCCAATTCAGCAGAGAATCTGAGGTCCATTTCTATCTAAACACGTACAATACAAGAGAGGATATTGTGGATGCGATCAGAGGGCTTAGACACAGAGGAGGAAGACCCCTAAACACCGGGGCAGCCCTCCAATATGTCAGGGACAATGTCTTTACAAACTCCTCGGGGAGTAGACATCGACAAGGTGTCAAGCAAATGTTGATCCTGCTAACCGGAGGAAGGTCTACTGACAATGTTGACGCCCCAGCCTCTGCTCTCAAACAGCAGGGCGTCTTTGTGATTGGTATTGGAACAAGGACCTCTGACAGTAGAGAGCTGCAGAAGTTATCATATGAGCCGTCTTATGCGCTATCAGTCTCTGAATTCACCGACCTCCCTAGTGTCCAAACACAGCTCTCTTCTGTCATGGGCACAGCGCTAGCAAGGGTTACACCTTTGCCACCAACAGTGACGGGTAAGAAAGTGACACATTCTTTGTAGGATGTTGTTTGAAGTCAGTTCATGTATAAATTTCCCAGCCTAGGTCAAAAGTCCACAAACTGAAATACATGAGTTTTACTAGCAGTGATAAATTAAGGTATCTTTGGAGATCTGCTTTCATTATCTGACTTGCATCGGGGCAGAATTTGCTACTTCACCCTGAATTTGTCTTATGTTCCCTAGTGGTGCGACAGCAGCCAGCAGGAAGGGATGTGGTGTTCTTGCTGGATGGATCTGATGGCACTAGAACTGGATTCCCAGCAATGCGAGACTTTGTCCAAAGGGTAGTAGAGACACTCAGTGTAGATGACAACAAAGACCGTGTCTCAGTGGTCCAGTACAGCAGGGATCCAGCTGTCCAGTTCTACTTGAACACGTACACGACGAAAAGCCAGATCCTTGATGCCGTCAGGGGTTTGAGGCACAAAGGCGGTAGACCCCTCAATACGGGAGCAGCTCTCCAGTACTTGAGGGATAACGTTTTCACTTCCTCTGCCGGAAGCAGGCAGCCGGAAGGAGTTCCACAGGTCCTAGTATTCCTAAGTGGCGGAAAATCATTCGACGGTGTTGACGCACCGGCCGCTGCCCTCAAACAGATGGGCGTCTTGATCTTTGCAATTGGAAGTAGAGGATCTGACAGCAGAGAATTACAGAAAGTATCTCACGATCCCAATTATGCTCTGTCTGTGTCCGAATTCACCGACCTTCCCAGTGTCCAACAGCAGCTGCAGGCCTCTGTGGAGGCTGTGGTTGTTGACGTCACCCCCGAGTCACCGACTGTACTCGGTATGTTTTCAAGCATGCTCCTCTGAAGGCGACCTACGCAGTTGCCCGTCTCAATTCTAAGCACATGTAGGCATAGAAATGATGTTGTATACATGCTTAGTTCCCGGTTTGCCTGATGTGATGACCATGCCATGTTTAGCTTCTGGAAGGAGTGAGACAGCTTAGGACATTTCAAGACAGTCCTCTAGTTGACAGGGGTCCCGGGAGGCATCTTTGATCAAAGGTTTTGACTCTTTTGCCTTCCCTTCTTTTCTCAGTTGACACTGCCAAAAAGGACATTGTATTCCTCCTCGATGGTTCTGACGGCACGAGGAACGGCTTCCCTGCCATGCGGGATTTTGTCGAAAAAGTGGTGGAAAAGCTCAATGTGGGAGAAAACAAAGACCGTGTTTCTGTGGTCCAATTCAGCAGAGAATCTGAGGTCCATTTCTATCTAAACACGTACAATACAAGAGAGGATATTGTGGATGCGATCAGAGGGCTTAGACACAGAGGAGGAAGACCCCTAAACACCGGGGCAGCCCTCCAATATGTCAGGGACAATGTCTTTACAACCTCCTCGGGGAGTAGACATCGACAAGGTGTCAAACAAATGTTGATCCTGCTAACCGGAGGAAGGTCTACTGACAATGTTGACGCCCCAGCCTCTGCTCTCAAACAGCAGGGCGTCTTTGTGATTGGTATTGGAACAAGGACCTCTGACAGTAGAGAGCTGCAGAAGTTATCATATGAGCCGTCTTATGCGCTATCAGTCTCTGAATTCACCGACCTCCCTAGTGTCCAAACACAGCTCTCTTCTGTCATGGGCACAGCGCTAGCAAGGGTTACACCTTTGCCACCAACAGTGACGGGTAAGAAAGTGACACATTCTTTGTAGGATGTTGTTTGAAGTCAGTTCATGTATAAATTTCCCAGCCTAGGTCAAAAGTCCACAAACTGAAATACATGAGTTTTACTAGCAGTGATAAATTAAGGTATCTTTGGAGATCTGCTTTCATTATCTGACTTGCATCGGGGCAGAATTTGCTACTTCACCCTGAATTTGTCTTATGTTCCCTAGTGGTGCGACAGCAGCCAGCAGGAAGGGATGTGGTGTTCTTGCTGGATGGATCTGATGGCACTAGAACTGGATTCCCAGCAATGCGAGACTTTGTCCAAAGGGTAGTAGAGACACTCAGTGTAGATGACAACAAAGACCGTGTCTCAGTGGTCCAGTACAGCAGGGATCCAGCTGTCCAGTTCTACTTGAACACGTACACGACGAAAAGCCAGATCCTTGATGCCGTCAGGGGTTTGAGGCACAAAGGCGGTAGACCCCTCAATACGGGAGCAGCTCTCCAGTACTTGAGGGATAACGTTTTCACTTCCTCTGCCGGAAGCAGGCAGCCGGAAGGAGTTCCACAGGTCCTAGTATTGCTAAGTGGCGGAAAATCATTCGACGGTGTTGACGCACCGGCCGCTGCCCTCAAACAGATGGGCGTCTTGATCTTTGCAATTGGAAGTAGAGGATCTGACAGCAGAGAATTACAGAAAGTATCTCACGATCCCAATTATGCTCTGTCTGTGTCCGAATTCACCGACCTTCCCAGTGTCCAACAGCAGCTGCAGGCCTCTGTGGAGGCTGTGGTTGTTGACGTCACCCCCGAGTCACCGACTGTACTCGGTATGTTTTCAAGCATGCTCCTCTGAAGGCGACCTACGCAGTTGCCCGTCTCAATTCTAAGCACATGTAGGCATAGAAATGATGTTGTATACATGCTTAGTTCCCGGTTTGCCTGATGTGATGACCATGCCATGTTTAGCTTCTGGAAGGAGTGAGACAGCTTAGGACATTTCAAGACAGTCCTCTAGTTGACAGGGGTCCCGGGAGGCATCTTTGATCAAAGGTTTTGACTCTTTTGCCTTCCCTTCTTTTCTCAGTTGACACTGCCAAAAAGGACATTGTATTCCTCCTCGATGGTTCTGACGGCACGAGGAACGGCTTCCCTGCCATGCGGGATTTTGTCGAAAAAGTGGTGGAAAAGCTCAATGTGGGAGAAAACAAAGACCGTGTTTCTGTGGTCCAATTCAGCAGAGAATCTGAGGTCCATTTCTATCTAAACACGTACAATACAAGAGAGGATATTGTGGATGCGATCAGAGGGCTTAGACACAGAGGAGGAAGACCCCTAAACACCGGGGCAGCCCTCCAATATGTCAGGGACAATGTCTTTACAAACTCCTCGGGGAGTAGACATCGACAAGGTGTCAAGCAAATGTTGATCCTGCTAACCGGAGGAAGGTCTACTGACAATGTTGACGCCCCAGCCTCTGCTCTCAAACAGCAGGGCGTCTTTGTGATTGGTATTGGAACAAGGACCTCTGACAGTAGAGAGCTGCAGAAGTTATCATATGAGCCGTCTTATGCGCTATCAGTCTCTGAATTCACCGACCTCCCTAGTGTCCAAACACAGCTCTCTTCTGTCATGGGCACAGCGCTAGCAAGGGTTACACCTTTGCCACCAACAGTGACGGGTAAGAAAGTGACACATTCTTTGTAGGATGTTGTTTGAAGTCAGTTCATGTATAAATTTCCCAGCCTAGGTCAAAAGTCCACAAACTGAAATACATGAGTTTTACTAGCAGTGATAAATTAAGGTATCTTTGGAGATCTGCTTTCATTATCTGACTTGCATCGGGGCAGAATTTGCTACTTCACCCTGAATTTGTCTTATGTTCCCTAGTGGTGCGACAGCAGCCAGCAGGAAGGGATGTGGTGTTCTTGCTGGATGGATCTGATGGCACTAGAACTGGATTCCCAGCAATGCGAGACTTTGTCCAAAGGGTAGTAGAGACACTCAGTGTAGATGACAACAAAGACCGTGTCTCAGTGGTCCAGTACAGCAGGGATCCAGCTGTCCAGTTCTACTTGAACACGTACACGACGAAAAGCCAGATCCTTGATGCCGTCAGGGGTTTGAGGCACAAAGGCGGTAGACCCCTCAATACGGGAGCAGCTCTCCAGTACTTGAGGGATAACGTTTTCACTTCCTCTGCCGGAAGCAGGCAGCCGGAAGGAGTTCCACAGGTCCTAGTATTGCTAAGTGGCGGAAAATCATTCGACGGTGTTGACGCACCGGCCGCTGCCCTCAAACAGATGGGCGTCTTGATCTTTGCAATTGGAAGTAGAGGATCTGACAGCAGAGAATTACAGAAAGTATCTCACGATCCCAATTATGCTCTGTCTGTGTCCGAATTCACCGACCTTCCCAGTGTCCAACAGCAGCTGCAGGCCTCTGTGGAGGCTGTGGTTGTTGACGTCACCCCCGAGTCACCGACTGTACTCGGTATGTTTTCAAGCATGCTCCTCTGAAGGCGACCTACGCAGTTGCCCGTCTCAATTCTAAGCACATGTAGGCATAGAAATGATGTTGTATACATGCTTAGTTCCCGGTTTGCCTGATGTGATGACCATGCCATGTTTAGCTTCTGGAAGGAGTGAGACAGCTTAGGACATTTCAAGACAGTCCTCTAGTTGACAGGGGTCCCGGGAGGCATCTTTGATCAAAGGTTTTGACTCTTTTGCCTTCCCTTCTTTTCTCAGTTGACACTGCCAAAAAGGACATTGTATTCCTCCTCGATGGTTCTGACGGCACGAGGAACGGCTTCCCTGCCATGCGGGATTTTGTCGAAAAAGTGGTGGAAAAGCTCAATGTGGGAGAAAACAAAGACCGTGTTTCTGTGGTCCAATTCAGCAGAGAATCTGAGGTCCATTTCTATCTAAACACGTACAATACAAGAGAGGATATTGTGGATGCGATCAGAGGGCTTAGACACAGAGGAGGAAGACCCCTAAACACCGGGGCAGCCCTCCAATATGTCAGGGACAATGTCTTTACAAACTCCTCGGGGAGTAGACATCGACAAGGTGTCAAGCAAATGTTGATCCTGCTAACCGGAGGAAGGTCTACTGACAATGTTGACGCCCCAGCCTCTGCTCTCAAACAGCAGGGCGTCTTTGTGATTGGTATTGGAACAAGGACCTCTGACAGTAGAGAGCTGCAGAAGTTATCATATGAGCCGTCTTATGCGCTATCAGTCTCTGAATTCACCGACCTCCCTAGTGTCCAAACACAGCTCTCTTCTGTCATGGGCACAGCGCTAGCAAGGGTTACACCTTTGCCACCAACAGTGACGGGTAAGAAAGTGACACATTCTTTGTAGGATGTTGTTTGAAGTCAGTTCATGTATAAATTTCCCAGCCTAGGTCAAAAGTCCACAAACTGAAATACATGAGTTTTACTAGCAGTGATAAATTAAGGTATCTTTGGAGATCTGCTTTCATTATCTGACTTGCATCGGGGCAGAATTTGCTACTTCACCCTGAATTTGTCTTATGTTCCCTAGTGGTGCGACAGCAGCCAGCAGGAAGGGATGTGGTGTTCTTGCTGGATGGATCTGATGGCACTAGAACTGGATTCCCAGCAATGCGAGACTTTGTCCAAAGGGTAGTAGAGACACTCAGTGTAGATGACAACAAAGACCGTGTCTCAGTGGTCCAGTACAGCAGGGATCCAGCTGTCCAGTTCTACTTGAACACGTACACGACGAAAAGCCAGATCCTTGATGCCGTCAGGGGTTTGAGGCACAAAGGCGGTAGACCCCTCAATACGGGAGCAGCTCTCCAGTACTTGAGGGATAACGTTTTCACTTCCTCTGCCGGAAGCAGGCAGCCGGAAGGAGTTCCACAGGTCCTAGTATTGCTAAGTGGCGGAAAATCATTCGACGGTGTTGACGCACCGGCCGCTGCCCTCAAACAGATGGGCGTCTTGATCTTTGCAATTGGAAGTAGAGGATCTGACAGCAGAGAATTACAGAAAGTATCTCACGATCCCAATTATGCTCTGTCTGTGTCCGAATTCACCGACCTTCCCAGTGTCCAACAGCAGCTGCAGGCCTCTGTGGAGGCTGTGGTTGTTGACGTCACCCCCGAGTCACCGACTGTACTCGGTATGTTTTCAAGCATGCTCCTCTGAAGGCGACCTACGCAGTTGCCCGTCTCAATTCTAAGCACATGTAGGCATAGAAATGATGTTGTATACATGCTTAGTTCCCGGTTTGCCTGATGTGATGACCATGCCATGTTTAGCTTCTGGAAGGAGTGAGACAGCTTAGGACATTTCAAGACAGTCCTCTAGTTGACAGGGGTCCCGGGAGGCATCTTTGATCAAAGGTTTTGACTCTTTTGCCTTCCCTTCTTTTCTCAGTTGACACTGCCAAAAAGGACATTGTATTCCTCCTCGATGGTTCTGACGGCACGAGGAACGGCTTCCCTGCCATGCGGGATTTTGTCGAAAAAGTGGTGGAAAAGCTCAATGTGGGAGAAAACAAAGACCGTGTTTCTGTGGTCCAATTCAGCAGAGAATCTGAGGTCCATTTCTATCTAAACACGTACAATACAAGAGAGGATATTGTGGATGCGATCAGAGGGCTTAGACACAGAGGAGGAAGACCCCTAAACACCGGGGCAGCCCTCCAATATGTCAGGGACAATGTCTTTACAAACTCCTCGGGGAGTAGACATCGACAAGGTGTCAAGCAAATGTTGATCCTGCTAACCGGAGGAAGGTCTACTGACAATGTTGACGCCCCAGCCTCTGCTCTCAAACAGCAGGGCGTCTTTGTGATTGGTATTGGAACAAGGACCTCTGACAGTAGAGAGCTGCAGAAGTTATCATATGAGCCGTCTTATGCGCTATCAGTCTCTGAATTCACCGACCTCCCTAGTGTCCAAACACAGCTCTCTTCTGTCATGGGCACAGCGCTAGCAAGGGTTACACCTTTGCCACCAACAGTGACGGGTAAGAAAGTGACACATTCTTTGTAGGATGTTGTTTGAAGTCAGTTCATGTATAAATTTCCCAGCCTAGGTCAAAAGTCCACAAACTGAAATACATGAGTTTTACTAGCAGTGATAAATTAAGGTATCTTTGGAGATCTGCTTTCATTATCTGACTTGCATCGGGGCAGAATTTGCTACTTCACCCTGAATTTGTCTTATGTTCCCTAGTGGTGCGACAGCAGCCAGCAGGAAGGGATGTGGTGTTCTTGCTGGATGGATCTGATGGCACTAGAACTGGATTCCCAGCAATGCGAGACTTTGTCCAAAGGGTAGTAGAGACACTCAGTGTAGATGACAACAAAGACCGTGTCTCAGTGGTCCAGTACAGCAGGGATCCAGCTGTCCAGTTCTACTTGAACACGTACACGACGAAAAGCCAGATCCTTGATGCCGTCAGGGGTTTGAGGCACAAAGGCGGTAGACCCCTCAATACGGGAGCAGCTCTCCAGTACTTGAGGGATAACGTTTTCACTTCCTCTGCCGGAAGCAGGCAGCCGGAAGGAGTTCCACAGGTCCTAGTATTGCTAAGTGGCGGAAAATCATTCGACGGTGTTGACGCACCGGCCGCTGCCCTCAAACAGATGGGCGTCTTGATCTTTGCAATTGGAAGTAGAGGATCTGACAGCAGAGAATTACAGAAAGTATCTCACGATCCCAATTATGCTCTGTCTGTGTCCGAATTCACCGACCTTCCCAGTGTCCAACAGCAGCTGCAGGCCTCTGTGGAGGCTGTGGTTGTTGACGTCACCCCCGAGTCACCGACTGTACTCGGTATGTTTTCAAGCATGCTCCTCTGAAGGCGACCTACGCAGTTGCCCGTCTCAATTCTAAGCACATGTAGGCATAGAAATGATGTTGTATACATGCTTAGTTCCCGGTTTGCCTGATGTGATGACCATGCCATGTTTAGCTTCTGGAAGGAGTGAGACAGCTTAGGACATTTCAAGACAGTCCTCTAGTTGACAGGGGTCCCGGGAGGCATCTTTGATCAAAGGTTTTGACTCTTTTGCCTTCCCTTCTTTTCTCAGTTGACACTGCCAAAAAGGACATTGTATTCCTCCTCGATGGTTCTGACGGCACGAGGAACGGCTTCCCTGCCATGCGGGATTTTGTCGAAAAAGTGGTGGAAAAGCTCAATGTGGGAGAAAACAAAGACCGTGTTTCTGTGGTCCAATTCAGCAGAGAATCTGAGGTCCATTTCTATCTAAACACGTACAATACAAGAGAGGATATTGTGGATGCGATCAGAGGGCTTAGACACAGAGGAGGAAGACCCCTAAACACCGGGGCAGCCCTCCAATATGTCAGGGACAATGTCTTTACAAACTCCTCGGGGAGTAGACATCGACAAGGTGTCAAGCAAATGTTGATCCTGCTAACCGGAGGAAGGTCTACTGACAATGTTGACGCCCCAGCCTCTGCTCTCAAACAGCAGGGCGTCTTTGTGATTGGTATTGGAACAAGGACCTCTGACAGTAGAGAGCTGCAGAAGTTATCATATGAGCCGTCTTATGCGCTATCAGTCTCTGAATTCACCGACCTCCCTAGTGTCCAAACACAGCTCTCTTCTGTCATGGGCACAGCGCTAGCAAGGGTTACACCTTTGCCACCAACAGTGACGGGTAAGAAAGTGACACATTCTTTGTAGGATGTTGTTTGAAGTCAGTTCATGTATAAATTTCCCAGCCTAGGTCAAAAGTCCACAAACTGAAATACATGAGTTTTACTAGCAGTGATAAATTAAGGTATCTTTGGAGATCTGCTTTCATTATCTGACTTGCATCGGGGCAGAATTTGCTACTTCACCCTGAATTTGTCTTATGTTCCCTAGTGGTGCGACAGCAGCCAGCAGGAAGGGATGTGGTGTTCTTGCTGGATGGATCTGATGGCACTAGAACTGGATTCCCAGCAATGCGAGACTTTGTCCAAAGGGTAGTAGAGACACTCAGTGTAGATGACAACAAAGACCGTGTCTCAGTGGTCCAGTACAGCAGGGATCCAGCTGTCCAGTTCTACTTGAACACGTACACGACGAAAAGCCAGATCCTTGATGCCGTCAGGGGTTTGAGGCACAAAGGCGGTAGACCCCTCAATACGGGAGCAGCTCTCCAGTACTTGAGGGATAACGTTTTCACTTCCTCTGCCGGAAGCAGGCAGCCGGAAGGAGTTCCACAGGTCCTAGTATTGCTAAGTGGCGGAAAATCATTCGACGGTGTTGACGCACCGGCCGCTGCCCTCAAACAGATGGGCGTCTTGATCTTTGCAATTGGAAGTAGAGGATCTGACAGCAGAGAATTACAGAAAGTATCTCACGATCCCAATTATGCTCTGTCTGTGTCCGAATTCACCGACCTTCCCAGTGTCCAACAGCAGCTGCAGGCCTCTGTGGAGGCTGTGGTTGTTGACGTCACCCCCGAGTCACCGACTGTACTCGGTATGTTTTCAAGCATGCTCCTCTGAAGGCGACCTACGCAGTTGCCCGTCTCAATTCTAAGCACATGTAGGCATAGAAATGATGTTGTATACATGCTTAGTTCCCGGTTTGCCTGATGTGATGACCATGCCATGTTTAGCTTCTGGAAGGAGTGAGACAGCTTAGGACATTTCAAGACAGTCCTCTAGTTGACAGGGGTCCCGGGAGGCATCTTTGATCAAAGGTTTTGACTCTTTTGCCTTCCCTTCTTTTCTCAGTTGACACTGCCAAAAAGGACATTGTATTCCTCCTCGATGGTTCTGACGGCACGAGGAACGGCTTCCCTGCCATGCGGGATTTTGTCGAAAAAGTGGTGGAAAAGCTCAATGTGGGAGAAAACAAAGACCGTGTTTCTGTGGTCCAATTCAGCAGAGAATCTGAGGTCCATTTCTATCTAAACACGTACAATACAAGAGAGGATATTGTGGATGCGATCAGAGGGCTTAGACACAGAGGAGGAAGACCCCTAAACACCGGGGCAGCCCTCCAATATGTCAGGGACAATGTCTTTACAACCTCCTCGGGGAGTAGACATCGACAAGGTGTCAAGCAAATGTTGATCCTGCTAACCGGAGGAAGGTCTACTGACAATGTTGACGCCCCAGCCTCTGCTCTCAAACAGCAGGGCGTCTTTGTGATTGGTATTGGAACAAGGACCTCTGACAGTAGAGAGCTGCAGAAGTTATCATATGAGCCGTCTTATGCGCTATCAGTCTCTGAATTCACCGACCTCCCTAGTGTCCAAACACAGCTCTCTTCTGTCATGGGCACAGCGCTAGCAAGGGTTACACCTTTGCCACCAACAGTGACGGGTAAGAAAGTGACACATTCTTTGTAGGATGTTGTTTGAAGTCAGTTCATGTATAAATTTCCCAGCCTAGGTCAAAAGTCCACAAACTGAAATACATGAGTTTTACTAGCAGTGATAAATTAAGGTATCTTTGGAGATCTGCTTTCATTATCTGACTTGCATCTGGGCAGAATTTGCTACTTCACCCTGAATTTGTCTTATGTTCCCTAGTGGTGCGACAGCAGCCAGCAGGAAGGGATGTGGTGTTCTTGCTGGATGGATCTGATGGCACTAGAACTGGATTCCCAGCAATGCGAGACTTTGTCCAAAGGGTAGTAGAGACACTCAGTGTAGATGACAACAAAGACCGTGTCTCAGTGGTCCAGTACAGCAGGGATCCAGCTGTCCAGTTCTACTTGAACACGTACACGACGAAAAGCCAGATCCTTGATGCCGTCAGGGGTTTGAGGCACAAAGGCGGTAGACCCCTCAATACGGGAGCAGCTCTCCAGTACTTGAGGGATAACGTTTTCACTTCCTCTGCCGGAAGCAGGCAGCCGGAAGGAGTTCCACAGGTCCTAGTATTGCTAAGTGGCGGAAAATCATTCGACGGTGTTGACGCACCGGCCGCTGCCCTCAAACAGATGGGCGTCTTGATCTTTGCAATTGGAAGTAGAGGATCTGACAGCAGAGAATTACAGAAAGTATCTCACGATCCCAATTATGCTCTGTCTGTGTCCGAATTCACCGACCTTCCCAGTGTCCAACAGCAGCTGCAGGCCTCTGTGGAGGCTGTGGTTGTTGACGTCACCCCCGAGTCACCGACTGTACTCGGTATGTTTTCAAGCATGCTCCTCTGAAGGCGACCTACGCAGTTGCCCGTCTCAATTCTAAGCACATGTAGGCATAGAAATGATGTTGTATACATGCTTAGTTCCCGGTTTGCCTGATGTGATGACCATGCCATGTTTAGCTTCTGGAAGGAGTGAGACAGCTTAGGACATTTCAAGACAGTCCTCTAGTTGACAGGGGTCCCGGGAGGCATCTTTGATCAAAGGTTTTGACTCTTTTGCCTTCCCTTCTTTTCTCAGTTGACACTGCCAAAAAGGACATTGTATTCCTCCTCGATGGTTCTGACGGCACGAGGAACGGCTTCCCTGCCATGCGGGATTTTGTCGAAAAAGTGGTGGAAAAGCTCAATGTGGGAGAAAACAAAGACCGTGTTTCTGTGGTCCAATTCAGCAGAGAATCTGAGGTCCATTTCTATCTAAACACGTACAATACAAGAGAGGATATTGTGGATGCGATCAGAGGGCTTAGACACAGAGGAGGAAGACCCCTAAACACCGGGGCAGCCCTCCAATATGTCAGGGACAATGTCTTTACAACCTCCTCGGGGAGTAGACATCGACAAGGTGTCAAGCAAATGTTGATCCTGCTAACCGGAGGAAGGTCTACTGACAATGTTGACGCCCCAGCCTCTGCTCTCAAACAGCAGGGCGTCTTTGTGATTGGTATTGGAACAAGGACCTCTGACAGTAGAGAGCTGCAGAAGTTATCATATGAGCCGTCTTATGCGCTATCAGTCTCTGAATTCACCGACCTCCCTAGTGTCCAAACACAGCTCTCTTCTGTCATGGGCACAGCGCTAGCAAGGGTTACACCTTTGCCACCAACAGTGACGGGTAAGAAAGTGACACATTCTTTGTAGGATGTTGTTTGAAGTCAGTTCCATGTATAAATTTCCCAGCCTAGGTCAAAAGTCCACAAACTGAAATACATGAGTTTTACTAGCAGTGATAAATTAAGGTATCTTTGGAGATCTGCTTTCATTATCTGACTTGCATCGGGGCAGAATTTGCTACTTCACCCTGAATTTGTCTTATGTTCCCTAGTGGTGCGACAGCAGCCAGCAGGAAGGGATGTGGTGTTCTTGCTGGATGGATCTGATGGCACTAGAACTGGATTCCCAGCAATGCGAGACTTTGTCCAAAGGGTAGTAGAGACACTCAGTGTAGATGACAACAAAGACCGTGTCTCAGTGGTCCAGTACAGCAGGGATCCAGCTGTCCAGTTCTACTTGAACACGTACACGACGAAAAGCCAGATCCTTGATGCCGTCAGGGGTTTGAGGCACAAAGGCGGTAGACCCCTCAATACGGGAGCAGCTCTCCAGTACTTGAGGGATAACGTTTTCACTTCCTCTGCCGGAAGCAGGCAGCCGGAAGGAGTTCCACAGGTCCTAGTATTGCTAAGTGGCGGAAAATCATTCGACGGTGTTGACGCACCGGCCGCTGCCCTCAAACAGATGGGCGTCTTGATCTTTGCAATTGGAAGTAGAGGATCTGACAGCAGAGAATTACAGAAAGTATCTCACGATCCCAATTATGCTCTGTCTGTGTCCGAATTCACCGACCTTCCCAGTGTCCAACAGCAGCTGCAGGCCTCTGTGGAGGCTGTGGTTGTTGACGTCACCCCCGAGTCACCGACTGTACTCGGTATGTTTTCAAGCATGCTCCTCTGAAGGCGACCTACGCAGTTGCCCGTCTCAATTCTAAGCACATGTAGGCATAGAAATGATGTTGTATACATGCTTAGTTCCCGGTTTGCCTGATGTGATGACCATGCCATGTTTAGCTTCTGGAAGGAGTGAGACAGCTTAGGACATTTCAAGACAGTCCTCTAGTTGACAGGGGTCCCGGGAGGCATCTTTGATCAAAGGTTTTGACTCTTTTGCCTTCCCTTCTTTTCTCAGTTGACACTGCCAAAAAGGACATTGTATTCCTCCTCGATGGTTCTGACGGCACGAGGAACGGCTTCCCTGCCATGCGGGATTTTGTCGAAAAAGTGGTGGAAAAGCTCAATGTGGGAGAAAACAAAGACCGTGTTTCTGTGGTCCAATTCAGCAGAGAATCTGAGGTCCATTTCTATCTAAACACGTACAATACAAGAGAGGATATTGTGGATGCGATCAGAGGGCTTAGACACAGAGGAGGAAGACCCCTAAACACCGGGGCAGCCCTCCAATATGTCAGGGACAATGTCTTTACAACCTCCTCGGGGAGTAGACATCGACAAGGTGTCAAGCAAATGTTGATCCTGCTAACCGGAGGAAGGTCTACTGACAATGTTGACGCCCCAGCCTCTGCTCTCAAACAGCAGGGCGTCTTTGTGATTGGTATTGGAACAAGGACCTCTGACAGTAGAGAGCTGCAGAAGTTATCATATGAGCCGTCTTATGCGCTATCAGTCTCTGAATTCACCGACCTCCCTAGTGTCCAAACACAGCTCTCTTCTGTCATGGGCACAGCGCTAGCAAGGGTTACACCTTTGCCACCAACAGTGACGGGTAAGAAAGTGACACATTCTTTGTAGGATGTTGTTTGAAGTCAGTTCCATGTATAAATTTCCCAGCCTAGGTCAAAAGTCCACAAACTGAAATACATGAGTTTTACTAGCAGTGATAAATTAAGGTATCTTTGGAGATCTGCTTTCATTATCTGACTTGCATCGGGGCAGAATTTGCTACTTCACCCTGAATTTGTCTTATGTTCCCTAGTGGTGCGACAGCAGCCAGCAGGAAGGGATGTGGTGTTCTTGCTGGATGGATCTGATGGCACTAGAACTGGATTCCCAGCAATGCGAGACTTTGTCCAAAGGGTAGTAGAGACACTCAGTGTAGATGACAACAAAGACCGTGTCTCAGTGGTCCAGTACAGCAGGGATCCAGCTGTCCAGTTCTACTTGAACACGTACACGACGAAAAGCCAGATCCTTGATGCCGTCAGGGGTTTGAGGCACAAAGGCGGTAGACCCCTCAATACGGGAGCAGCTCTCCAGTACTTGAGGGATAACGTTTTCACTTCCTCTGCCGGAAGCAGGCAGCCGGAAGGAGTTCCACAGGTCCTAGTATTGCTAAGTGGCGGAAAATCATTCGACGGTGTTGACGCACCGGCCGCTGCCCTCAAACAGATGGGCGTCTTGATCTTTGCAATTGGAAGTAGAGGATCTGACAGCAGAGAATTACAGAAAGTATCTCACGATCCCAATTATGCTCTGTCTGTGTCCGAATTCACCGACCTTCCCAGTGTCCAACAGCAGCTGCAGGCCTCTGTGGAGGCTGTGGTTGTTGACGTCACCCCCGAGTCACCGACTGTACTCGGTATGTTTTCAAGCATGCTCCTCTGAAGGCGACCTACGCAGTTGCCCGTCTCAATTCTAAGCACATGTAGGCATAGAAATGATGTTGTATACATGCTTAGTTCCCGGTTTGCCTGATGTGATGACCATGCCATGTTTAGCTTCTGGAAGGAGTGAGACAGCTTAGGACATTTCAAGACAGTCCTCTAGTTGACAGGGGTCCCGGGAGGCATCTTTGATCAAAGGTTTTGACTCTTTTGCCTTCCCTTCTTTTCTCAGTTGACACTGCCAAAAAGGACATTGTATTCCTCCTCGATGGTTCTGACGGCACGAGGAACGGCTTCCCTGCCATGCGGGATTTTGTCGAAAAAGTGGTGGAAAAGCTCAATGTGGGAGAAAACAAAGACCGTGTTTCTGTGGTCCAATTCAGCAGAGAATCTGAGGTCCATTTCTATCTAAACACGTACAATACAAGAGAGGATATTGTGGATGCGATCAGAGGGCTTAGACACAGAGGAGGAAGACCCCTAAACACCGGGGCAGCCCTCCAATATGTCAGGGACAATGTCTTTACAACCTCCTCGGGGAGTAGACATCGACAAGGTGTCAAGCAAATGTTGATCCTGCTAACCGGAGGAAGGTCTACTGACAATGTTGACGCCCCAGCCTCTGCTCTCAAACAGCAGGGCGTCTTTGTGATTGGTATTGGAACAAGGACCTCTGACAGTAGAGAGCTGCAGAAGTTATCATATGAGCCGTCTTATGCGCTATCAGTCTCTGAATTCACCGACCTCCCTAGTGTCCAAACACAGCTCTCTTCTGTCATGGGCACAGCGCTAGCAAGGGTTACACCTTTGCCACCAACAGTGACGGGTAAGAAAGTGACACATTCTTTGTAGGATGTTGTTTGAAGTCAGTTCCATGTATAAATTTCCCAGCCTAGGTCAAAAGTCCACAAACTGAAATACATGAGTTTTACTAGCAGTGATAAATTAAGGTATCTTTGGAGATCTGCTTTCATTATCTGACTTGCATCGGGGCAGAATTTGCTACTTCACCCTGAATTTGTCTTATGTTCCCTAGTGGTGCGACAGCAGCCAGCAGGAAGGGATGTGGTGTTCTTGCTGGATGGATCTGATGGCACTAGAACTGGATTCCCAGCAATGCGAGACTTTGTCCAAAGGGTAGTAGAGACACTCAGTGTAGATGACAACAAAGACCGTGTCTCAGTGGTCCAGTACAGCAGGGATCCAGCTGTCCAGTTCTACTTGAACACGTACACGACGAAAAGCCAGATCCTTGATGCCGTCAGGGGTTTGAGGCACAAAGGCGGTAGACCCCTCAATACGGGAGCAGCTCTCCAGTACTTGAGGGATAACGTTTTCACTTCCTCTGCCGGAAGCAGGCAGCCGGAAGGAGTTCCACAGGTCCTAGTATTGCTAAGTGGCGGAAAATCATTCGACGGTGTTGACGCACCGGCCGCTGCCCTCAAACAGATGGGCGTCTTGATCTTTGCAATTGGAAGTAGAGGATCTGACAGCAGAGAATTACAGAAAGTATCTCACGATCCCAATTATGCTCTGTCTGTGTCCGAATTCACCGACCTTCCCAGTGTCCAACAGCAGCTGCAGGCCTCTGTGGAGGCTGTGGTTGTTGACGTCACCCCCGAGTCACCGACTGTACTCGGTATGTTTTCAAGCATGCTCCTCTGAAGGCGACCTACGCAGTTGCCCGTCTCAATTCTAAGCACATGTAGGCATAGAAATGATGTTGTATACATGCTTAGTTCCCGGTTTGCCTGATGTGATGACCATGCCATGTTTAGCTTCTGGAAGGAGTGAGACAGCTTAGGACATTTCAAGACAGTCCTCTAGTTGACAGGGGTCCCGGGAGGCATCTTTGATCAAAGGTTTTGACTCTTTTGCCTTCCCTTCTTTTCTCAGTTGACACTGCCAAAAAGGACATTGTATTCCTCCTCGATGGTTCTGACGGCACGAGGAACGGCTTCCCTGCCATGCGGGATTTTGTCGAAAAAGTGGTGGAAAAGCTCAATGTGGGAGAAAACAAAGACCGTGTTTCTGTGGTCCAATTCAGCAGAGAATCTGAGGTCCATTTCTATCTAAACACGTACAATACAAGAGAGGATATTGTGGATGCGATCAGAGGGCTTAGACACAGAGGAGGAAGACCCCTAAACACCGGGGCAGCCCTCCAATATGTCAGGGACAATGTCTTTACAACCTCCTCGGGGAGTAGACATCGACAAGGTGTCAAGCAAATGTTGATCCTGCTAACCGGAGGAAGGTCTACTGACAATGTTGACGCCCCAGCCTCTGCTCTCAAACAGCAGGGCGTCTTTGTGATTGGTATTGGAACAAGGACCTCTGACAGTAGAGAGCTGCAGAAGTTATCATATGAGCCGTCTTATGCGCTATCAGTCTCTGAATTCACCGACCTCCCTAGTGTCCAAACACAGCTCTCTTCTGTCATGGGCACAGCGCTAGCAAGGGTTACACCTTTGCCACCAACAGTGACGGGTAAGAAAGTGACACATTCTTTGTAGGATGTTGTTTGAAGTCAGTTCCATGTATAAATTTCCCAGCCTAGGTCAAAAGTCCACAAACTGAAATACATGAGTTTTACTAGCAGTGATAAATTAAGGTATCTTTGGAGATCTGCTTTCATTATCTGACTTGCATCGGGGCAGAATTTGCTACTTCACCCTGAATTTGTCTTATGTTCCCTAGTGGTGCGACAGCAGCCAGCAGGAAGGGATGTGGTGTTCTTGCTGGATGGATCTGATGGCACTAGAACTGGATTCCCAGCAATGCGAGACTTTGTCCAAAGGGTAGTAGAGACACTCAGTGTAGATGACAACAAAGACCGTGTCTCAGTGGTCCAGTACAGCAGGGATCCAGCTGTCCAGTTCTACTTGAACACGTACACGACGAAAAGCCAGATCCTTGATGCCGTCAGGGGTTTGAGGCACAAAGGCGGTAGACCCCTCAATACGGGAGCAGCTCTCCAGTACTTGAGGGATAACGTTTTCACTTCCTCTGCCGGAAGCAGGCAGCCGGAAGGAGTTCCACAGGTCCTAGTATTGCTAAGTGGCGGAAAATCATTCGACGGTGTTGACGCACCGGCCGCTGCCCTCAAACAGATGGGCGTCTTGATCTTTGCAATTGGAAGTAGAGGATCTGACAGCAGAGAATTACAGAAAGTATCTCACGATCCCAATTATGCTCTGTCTGTGTCCGAATTCACCGACCTTCCCAGTGTCCAACAGCAGCTGCAGGCCTCTGTGGAGGCTGTGGTTGTTGACGTCACCCCCGAGTCACCGACTGTACTCGGTATGTTTTCAAGCATGCTCCTCTGAAGGCGACCTACGCAGTTGCCCGTCTCAATTCTAAGCACATGTAGGCATAGAAATGATGTTGTATACATGCTTAGTTCCCGGTTTGCCTGATGTGATGACCATGCCATGTTTAGCTTCTGGAAGGAGTGAGACAGCTTAGGACATTTCAAGACAGTCCTCTAGTTGACAGGGGTCCCGGGAGGCATCTTTGATCAAAGGTTTTGACTCTTTTGCCTTCCCTTCTTTTCTCAGTTGACACTGCCAAAAAGGACATTGTATTCCTCCTCGATGGTTCTGACGGCACGAGGAACGGCTTCCCTGCCATGCGGGATTTTGTCGAAAAAGTGGTGGAAAAGCTCAATGTGGGAGAAAACAAAGACCGTGTTTCTGTGGTCCAATTCAGCAGAGAATCTGAGGTCCATTTCTATCTAAACACGTACAATACAAGAGAGGATATTGTGGATGCGATCAGAGGGCTTAGACACAGAGGAGGAAGACCCCTAAACACCGGGGCAGCCCTCCAATATGTCAGGGACAATGTCTTTACAACCTCCTCGGGGAGTAGACATCGACAAGGTGTCAAGCAAATGTTGATCCTGCTAACCGGAGGAAGGTCTACTGACAATGTTGACGCCCCAGCCTCTGCTCTCAAACAGCAGGGCGTCTTTGTGATTGGTATTGGAACAAGGACCTCTGACAGTAGAGAGCTGCAGAAGTTATCATATGAGCCGTCTTATGCGCTATCAGTCTCTGAATTCACCGACCTCCCTAGTGTCCAAACACAGCTCTCTTCTGTCATGGGCACAGCGCTAGCAAGGGTTACACCTTTGCCACCAACAGTGACGGGTAAGAAAGTGACACATTCTTTGTAGGATGTTGTTTGAAGTCAGTTCATGTATAAATTTCCCAGCCTAGGTCAAAAGTCCACAAACTGAAATACATGAGTTTTACTAGCAGTGATAAATTAAGGTATCTTTGGAGATCTGCTTTCATTATCTGACTTGCATCGGGGCAGAATTTGCTACTTCACCCTGAATTTGTCTTATGTTCCCTAGTGGTGCGACAGCAGCCAGCAGGAAGGGATGTGGTGTTCTTGCTGGATGGATCTGATGGCACTAGAACTGGATTCCCAGCAATGCGAGACTTTGTCCAAAGGGTAGTAGAGACACTCAGTGTAGATGACAACAAAGACCGTGTCTCAGTGGTCCAGTACAGCAGGGATCCAGCTGTCCAGTTCTACTTGAACACGTACACGACGAAAAGCCAGATCCTTGATGCCGTCAGGGGTTTGAGGCACAAAGGCGGTAGACCCCTCAATACGGGAGCAGCTCTCCAGTACTTGAGGGATAACGTTTTCACTTCCTCTGCCGGAAGCAGGCAGCCGGAAGGAGTTCCACAGGTCCTAGTATTGCTAAGTGGCGGAAAATCATTCGACGGTGTTGACGCACCGGCCGCTGCCCTCAAACAGATGGGCGTCTTGATCTTTGCAATTGGAAGTAGAGGATCTGACAGCAGAGAATTACAGAAAGTATCTCACGATCCCAATTATGCTCTGTCTGTGTCCGAATTCACCGACCTTCCCAGTGTCCAACAGCAGCTGCAGGCCTCTGTGGAGGCTGTGGTTGTTGACGTCACCCCCGAGTCACCGACTGTACTCGGTATGTTTTCAAGCATGCTCCTCTGAAGGCGACCTACGCAGTTGCCCGTCTCAATTCTAAGCACATGTAGGCATAGAAATGATGTTGTATACATGCTTAGTTCCCGGTTTGCCTGATGTGATGACCATGCCATGTTTAGCTTCTGGAAGGAGTGAGACAGCTTAGGACATTTCAAGACAGTCCTCTAGTTGACAGGGGTCCCGGGAGGCATCTTTGATCAAAGGTTTTGACTCTTTTGCCTTCCCTTCTTTTCTCAGTTGACACTGCCAAAAAGGACATTGTATTCCTCCTCGATGGTTCTGACGGCACGAGGAACGGCTTCCCTGCCATGCGGGATTTTGTCGAAAAAGTGGTGGAAAAGCTCAATGTGGGAGAAAACAAAGACCGTGTTTCTGTGGTCCAATTCAGCAGAGAATCTGAGGTCCATTTCTATCTAAACACGTACAATACAAGAGAGGATATTGTGGATGCGATCAGAGGGCTTAGACACAGAGGAGGAAGACCCCTAAACACCGGGGCAGCCCTCCAATATGTCAGGGACAATGTCTTTACAACCTCCTCGGGGAGTAGACATCGACAAGGTGTCAAGCAAATGTTGATCCTGCTAACCGGAGGAAGGTCTACTGACAATGTTGACGCCCCAGCCTCTGCTCTCAAACAGCAGGGCGTCTTTGTGATTGGTATTGGAACAAGGACCTCTGACAGTAGAGAGCTGCAGAAGTTATCATATGAGCCGTCTTATGCGCTATCAGTCTCTGAATTCACCGACCTCCCTAGTGTCCAAACACAGCTCTCTTCTGTCATGGGCACAGCGCTAGCAAGGGTTACACCTTTGCCACCAACAGTGACGGGTAAGAAAGTGACACATTCTTTGTAGGATGTTGTTTGAAGTCAGTTCCATGTATAAATTTCCCAGCCTAGGTCAAAAGTCCACAAACTGAAATACATGAGTTTTACTAGCAGTGATAAATTAAGGTATCTTTGGAGATCTGCTTTCATTATCTGACTTGCATCGGGGCAGAATTTGCTACTTCACCCTGAATTTGTCTTATGTTCCCTAGTGGTGCGACAGCAGCCAGCAGGAAGGGATGTGGTGTTCTTGCTGGATGGATCTGATGGCACTAGAACTGGATTCCCAGCAATGCGAGACTTTGTCCAAAGGGTAGTAGAGACACTCAGTGTAGATGACAACAAAGACCGTGTCTCAGTGGTCCAGTACAGCAGGGATCCAGCTGTCCAGTTCTACTTGAACACGTACACGACGAAAAGCCAGATCCTTGATGCCGTCAGGGGTTTGAGGCACAAAGGCGGTAGACCCCTCAATACGGGAGCAGCTCTCCAGTACTTGAGGGATAACGTTTTCACTTCCTCTGCCGGAAGCAGGCAGCCGGAAGGAGTTCCACAGGTCCTAGTATTGCTAAGTGGCGGAAAATCATTCGACGGTGTTGACGCACCGGCCGCTGCCCTCAAACAGATGGGCGTCTTGATCTTTGCAATTGGAAGTAGAGGATCTGACAGCAGAGAATTACAGAAAGTATCTCACGATCCCAATTATGCTCTGTCTGTGTCCGAATTCACCGACCTTCCCAGTGTCCAACAGCAGCTGCAGGCCTCTGTGGAGGCTGTGGTTGTTGACGTCACCCCCGAGTCACCGACTGTACTCGGTATGTTTTCAAGCATGCTCCTCTGAAGGCGACCTACGCAGTTGCCCGTCTCAATTCTAAGCACATGTAGGCATAGAAATGATGTTGTATACATGCTTAGTTCCCGGTTTGCCTGATGTGATGACCATGCCATGTTTAGCTTCTGGAAGGAGTGAGACAGCTTAGGACATTTCAAGACAGTCCTCTAGTTGACAGGGGTCCCGGGAGGCATCTTTGATCAAAGGTTTTGACTCTTTTGCCTTCCCTTCTTTTCTCAGTTGACACTGCCAAAAAGGACATTGTATTCCTCCTCGATGGTTCTGACGGCACGAGGAACGGCTTCCCTGCCATGTGGGATTTTGTCGAAAAAGTGGTGGAAAAGCTCAATGTGGGAGAAAACAAAGACCGTGTTTCTGTGGTCCAATTCAGCAGAGAATCTGAGGTCCATTTCTATCTAAACACGTACAATACAAGAGAGGATATTGTGGATGCGATCAGAGGGCTTAGACACAGAGGAGGAAGACCCCTAAACACCGGGGCAGCCCTCCAATATGTCAGGGACAATGTCTTTACAACCTCCTCGGGGAGTAGACATCGACAAGGTGTCAAGCAAATGTTGATCCTGCTAACCGGAGGAAGGTCTACTGACAATGTTGACGCCCCAGCCTCTGCTCTCAAACAGCAGGGCGTCTTTGTGATTGGTATTGGAACAAGGACCTCTGACAGTAGAGAGCTGCAGAAGTTATCATATGAGCCGTCTTATGCGCTATCAGTCTCTGAATTCACCGACCTCCCTAGTGTCCAAACACAGCTCTCTTCTGTCATGGGCACAGCGCTAGCAAGGGTTACACCTTTGCCACCAACAGTGACGGGTAAGAAAGTGACACATTCTTTGTAGGATGTTGTTTGAAGTCAGTTCCATGTATAAATTTCCCAGCCTAGGTCAAAAGTCCACAAACTGAAATACATGAGTTTTACTAGCAGTGATAAATTAAGGTATCTTTGGAGATCTGCTTTCATTATCTGACTTGCATCGGGGCAGAATTTGCTACTTCACCCTGAATTTGTCTTATGTTCCCTAGTGGTGCGACAGCAGCCAGCAGGAAGGGATGTGGTGTTCTTGCTGGATGGATCTGATGGCACTAGAACTGGATTCCCAGCAATGCGAGACTTTGTCCAAAGGGTAGTAGAGACACTCAGTGTAGATGACAACAAAGACCGTGTCTCAGTGGTCCAGTACAGCAGGGATCCAGCTGTCCAGTTCTACTTGAACACGTACACGACGAAAAGCCAGATCCTTGATGCCGTCAGGGGTTTGAGGCACAAAGGCGGTAGACCCCTCAATACGGGAGCAGCTCTCCAGTACTTGAGGGATAACGTTTTCACTTCCTCTGCCGGAAGCAGGCAGCCGGAAGGAGTTCCACAGGTCCTAGTATTGCTAAGTGGCGGAAAATCATTCGACGGTGTTGACGCACCGGCCGCTGCCCTCAAACAGATGGGCGTCTTGATCTTTGCAATTGGAAGTAGAGGATCTGACAGCAGAGAATTACAGAAAGTATCTCACGATCCCAATTATGCTCTGTCTGTGTCCGAATTCACCGACCTTCCCAGTGTCCAACAGCAGCTGCAGGCCTCTGTGGAGGCTGTGGTTGTTGACGTCACCCCCGAGTCACCGACTGTACTCGGTATGTTTTCAAGCATGCTCCTCTGAAGGCGACCTACGCAGTTGCCCGTCTCAATTCTAAGCACATGTAGGCATAGAAATGATGTTGGATACATGCTTAGTTCCCGGTTTGCCTGATGTGATGACCATGCCATGTTTAGCTTCTGGAAGGAGTGAGACAGCTTAGGACATTTCAAGACAGTCCTCTAGTTGACAGGGGTCCCGGGAGGCATCTTTGATCAAAGGTTTTGACTCTTTTGCCTTCCCTTCTTTTCTCAGTTGACACTGCCAAAAAGGACATTGTATTCCTCCTCGATGGTTCTGACGGCACGAGGAACGGCTTCCCTGCCATGCGGGATTTTGTCGAAAAAGTGGTGGAAAAGCTCAATGTGGGAGAAAACAAAGACCGTGTTTCTGTGGTCCAATTCAGCAGAGAATCTGAGGTCCATTTCTATCTAAACACGTACAATACAAGAGAGGATATTGTGGATGCGATCAGAGGGCTTAGACACAGAGGAGGAAGACCCCTAAACACCGGGGCAGCCCTCCAATATGTCAGGGACAATGTCTTTACAACCTCCTCGGGGAGTAGACATCGACAAGGTGTCAAGCAAATGTTGATCCTGCTAACCGGAGGAAGGTCTACTGACAATGTTGACGCCCCAGCCTCTGCTCTCAAACAGCAGGGCGTCTTTGTGATTGGTATTGGAACAAGGACCTCTGACAGTAGAGAGCTGCAGAAGTTATCATATGAGCCGTCTTATGCGCTATCAGTCTCTGAATTCACCGACCTCCCTAGTGTCCAAACACAGCTCTCTTCTGTCATGGGCACAGCGCTAGCAAGGGTTACACCTTTGCCACCAACAGTGACGGGTAAGAAAGTGACACATTCTTTGTAGGATGTTGTTTGAAGTCAGTTCCATGTATAAATTTCCCAGCCTAGGTCAAAAGTCCACAAACTGAAATACATGAGTTTTACTAGCAGTGATAAATTAAGGTATCTTTGGAGATCTGCTTTCATTATCTGACTTGCATCGGGGCAGAATTTGCTACTTCACCCTGAATTTGTCTTATGTTCCCTAGTGGTGCGACAGCAGCCAGCAGGAAGGGATGTGGTGTTCTTGCTGGATGGATCTGATGGCACTAGAACTGGATTCCCAGCAATGCGAGACTTTGTCCAAAGGGTAGTAGAGACACTCAGTGTAGATGACAACAAAGACCGTGTCTCAGTGGTCCAGTACAGCAGGGATCCAGCTGTCCAGTTCTACTTGAACACGTACACGACGAAAAGCCAGATCCTTGATGCCGTCAGGGGTTTGAGGCACAAAGGCGGTAGACCCCTCAATACGGGAGCAGCTCTCCAGTACTTGAGGGATAACGTTTTCACTTCCTCTGCCGGAAGCAGGCAGCCGGAAGGAGTTCCACAGGTCCTAGTATTGCTAAGTGGCGGAAAATCATTCGACGGTGTTGACGCACCGGCCGCTGCCCTCAAACAGATGGGCGTCTTGATCTTTGCAATTGGAAGTAGAGGATCTGACAGCAGAGAATTACAGAAAGTATCTCACGATCCCAATTATGCTCTGTCTGTGTCCGAATTCACCGACCTTCCCAGTGTCCAACAGCAGCTGCAGGCCTCTGTGGAGGCTGTGGTTGTTGACGTCACCCCCGAGTCACCGACTGTACTCGGTATGTTTTCAAGCATGCTCCTCTGAAGGCGACCTACGCAGTTGCCCGTCTCAATTCTAAGCACATGTAGGCATAGAAATGATGTTGTATACATGCTTAGTTCCCGGTTTGCCTGATGTGATGACCATGCCATGTTTAGCTTCTGGAAGGAGTGAGACAGCTTAGGACATTTCAAGACAGTCCTCTAGTTGACAGGGGTCCCGGGAGGCATCTTTGATCAAAGGTTTTGACTCTTTTGCCTTCCCTTCTTTTCTCAGTTGACACTGCCAAAAAGGACATTGTATTCCTCCTCGATGGTTCTGACGGCACGAGGAACGGCTTCCCTGCCATGCGGGATTTTGTCGAAAAAGTGGTGGAAAAGCTCAATGTGGGAGAAAACAAAGACCGTGTTTCTGTGGTCCAATTCAGCAGAGAATCTGAGGTCCATTTCTATCTAAACACGTACAATACAAGAGAGGATATTGTGGATGCGATCAGAGGGCTTAGACACAGAGGAGGAAGACCCCTAAACACCGGGGCAGCCCTCCAATATGTCAGGGACAATGTCTTTACAACCTCCTCGGGGAGTAGACATCGACAAGGTGTCAAGCAAATGTTGATCCTGCTAACCGGAGGAAGGTCTACTGACAATGTTGACGCCCCAGCCTCTGCTCTCAAACAGCAGGGCGTCTTTGTGATTGGTATTGGAACAAGGACCTCTGACAGTAGAGAGCTGCAGAAGTTATCATATGAGCCGTCTTATGCGCTATCAGTCTCTGAATTCACCGACCTCCCTAGTGTCCAAACACAGCTCTCTTCTGTCATGGGCACAGCGCTAGCAAGGGTTACACCTTTGCCACCAACAGTGACGGGTAAGAAAGTGACACATTCTTTGTAGGATGTTGTTTGAAGTCAGTTCCATGTATAAATTTCCCAGCCTAGGTCAAAAGTCCACAAACTGAAATACATGAGTTTTACTAGCAGTGATAAATTAAGGTATCTTTGGAGATCTGCTTTCATTATCTGACTTGCATCGGGGCAGAATTTGCTACTTCACCCTGAATTTGTCTTATGTTCCCTAGTGGTGCGACAGCAGCCAGCAGGAAGGGATGTGGTGTTCTTGCTGGATGGATCTGATGGCACTAGAACTGGATTCCCAGCAATGCGAGACTTTGTCCAAAGGGTAGTAGAGACACTCAGTGTAGATGACAACAAAGACCGTGTCTCAGTGGTCCAGTACAGCAGGGATCCAGCTGTCCAGTTCTACTTGAACACGTACACGACGAAAAGCCAGATCCTTGATGCCGTCAGGGGTTTGAGGCACAAAGGCGGTAGACCCCTCAATACGGGAGCAGCTCTCCAGTACTTGAGGGATAACGTTTTCACTTCCTCTGCCGGAAGCAGGCAGCCGGAAGGAGTTCCACAGGTCCTAGTATTGCTAAGTGGCGGAAAATCATTCGACGGTGTTGACGCACCGGCCGCTGCCCTCAAACAGATGGGCGTCTTGATCTTTGCAATTGGAAGTAGAGGATCTGACAGCAGAGAATTACAGAAAGTATCTCACGATCCCAATTATGCTCTGTCTGTGTCCGAATTCACCGACCTTCCCAGTGTCCAACAGCAGCTGCAGGCCTCTGTGGAGGCTGTGGTTGTTGACGTCACCCCCGAGTCACCGACTGTACTCGGTATGTTTTCAAGCATGCTCCTCTGAAGGCGACCTACGCAGTTGCCCGTCTCAATTCTAAGCACATGTAGGCATAGAAATGATGTTGTATACATGCTTAGTTCCCGGTTTGCCTGATGTGATGACCATGCCATGTTTAGCTTCTGGAAGGAGTGAGACAGCTTAGGACATTTCAAGACAGTCCTCTAGTTGACAGGGGTCCCGGGAGGCATCTTTGATCAAAGGTTTTGACTCTTTTGCCTTCCCTTCTTTTCTCAGTTGACACTGCCAAAAAGGACATTGTATTCCTCCTCGATGGTTCTGACGGCACGAGGAACGGCTTCCCTGCCATGCGGGATTTTGTCGAAAAAGTGGTGGAAAAGCTCAATGTGGGAGAAAACAAAGACCGTGTTTCTGTGGTCCAATTCAGCAGAGAATCTGAGGTCCATTTCTATCTAAACACGTACAATACAAGAGAGGATATTGTGGATGCGATCAGAGGGCTTAGACACAGAGGAGGAAGACCCCTAAACACCGGGGCAGCCCTCCAATATGTCAGGGACAATGTCTTTACAACCTCCTCGGGGAGTAGACATCGACAAGGTGTCAAGCAAATGTTGATCCTGCTAACCGGAGGAAGGTCTACTGACAATGTTGACGCCCCAGCCTCTGCTCTCAAACAGCAGGGCGTCTTTGTGATTGGTATTGGAACAAGGACCTCTGACAGTAGAGAGCTGCAGAAGTTATCATATGAGCCGTCTTATGCGCTATCAGTCTCTGAATTCACCGACCTCCCTAGTGTCCAAACACAGCTCTCTTCTGTCATGGGCACAGCGCTAGCAAGGGTTACACCTTTGCCACCAACAGTGACGGGTAAGAAAGTGACACATTCTTTGTAGGATGTTGTTTGAAGTCAGTTCCATGTATAAATTTCCCAGCCTAGGTCAAAAGTCCACAAACTGAAATACATGAGTTTTACTAGCAGTGATAAATTAAGGTATCTTTGGAGATCTGCTTTCATTATCTGACTTGCATCGGGGCAGAATTTGCTACTTCACCCTGAATTTGTCTTATGTTCCCTAGTGGTGCGACAGCAGCCAGCAGGAAGGGATGTGGTGTTCTTGCTGGATGGATCTGATGGCACTAGAACTGGATTCCCAGCAATGCGAGACTTTGTCCAAAGGGTAGTAGAGACACTCAGTGTAGATGACAACAAAGACCGTGTCTCAGTGGTCCAGTACAGCAGGGATCCAGCTGTCCAGTTCTACTTGAACACGTACACGACGAAAAGCCAGATCCTTGATGCCGTCAGGGGTTTGAGGCACAAAGGCGGTAGACCCCTCAATACGGGAGCAGCTCTCCAGTACTTGAGGGATAACGTTTTCACTTCCTCTGCCGGAAGCAGGCAGCCGGAAGGAGTTCCACAGGTCCTAGTATTGCTAAGTGGCGGAAAATCATTCGACGGTGTTGACGCACCGGCCGCTGCCCTCAAACAGATGGGCGTCTTGATCTTTGCAATTGGAAGTAGAGGATCTGACAGCAGAGAATTACAGAAAGTATCTCACGATCCCAATTATGCTCTGTCTGTGTCCGAATTCACCGACCTTCCCAGTGTCCAACAGCAGCTGCAGGCCTCTGTGGAGGCTGTGGTTGTTGACGTCACCCCCGAGTCACCGACTGTACTCGGTATGTTTTCAAGCATGCTCCTCTGAAGGCGACCTACGCAGTTGCCCGTCTCAATTCTAAGCACATGTAGGCATAGAAATGATGTTGTATACATGCTTAGTTCCCGGTTTGCCTGATGTGATGACCATGCCATGTTTAGCTTCTGGAAGGAGTGAGACAGCTTAGGACATTTCAAGACAGTCCTCTAGTTGACAGGGGTCCCGGGAGGCATCTTTGATCAAAGGTTTTGACTCTTTTGCCTTCCCTTCTTTTCTCAGTTGACACTGCCAAAAAGGACATTGTATTCCTCCTCGATGGTTCTGACGGCACGAGGAACGGCTTCCCTGCCATGCGGGATTTTGTCGAAAAAGTGGTGGAAAAGCTCAATGTGGGAGAAAACAAAGACCGTGTTTCTGTGGTCCAATTCAGCAGAGAATCTGAGGTCCATTTCTATCTAAACACGTACAATACAAGAGAGGATATTGTGGATGCGATCAGAGGGCTTAGACACAGAGGAGGAAGACCCCTAAACACCGGGGCAGCCCTCCAATATGTCAGGGACAATGTCTTTACAACCTCCTCGGGGAGTAGACATCGACAAGGTGTCAAGCAAATGTTGATCCTGCTAACCGGAGGAAGGTCTACTGACAATGTTGACGCCCCAGCCTCTGCTCTCAAACAGCAGGGCGTCTTTGTGATTGGTATTGGAACAAGGACCTCTGACAGTAGAGAGCTGCAGAAGTTATCATATGAGCCGTCTTATGCGCTATCAGTCTCTGAATTCACCGACCTCCCTAGTGTCCAAACACAGCTCTCTTCTGTCATGGGCACAGCGCTAGCAAGGGTTACACCTTTGCCACCAACAGTGACGGGTAAGAAAGTGACACATTCTTTGTAGGATGTTGTTTGAAGTCAGTTCCATGTATAAATTTCCCAGCCTAGGTCAAAAGTCCACAAACTGAAATACATGAGTTTTACTAGCAGTGATAAATTAAGGTATCTTTGGAGATCTGCTTTCATTATCTGACTTGCATCGGGGCAGAATTTGCTACTTCACCCTGAATTTGTCTTATGTTCCCTAGTGGTGCGACAGCAGCCAGCAGGAAGGGATGTGGTGTTCTTGCTGGATGGATCTGATGGCACTAGAACTGGATTCCCAGCAATGCGAGACTTTGTCCAAAGGGTAGTAGAGACACTCAGTGTAGATGACAACAAAGACCGTGTCTCAGTGGTCCAGTACAGCAGGGATCCAGCTGTCCAGTTCTACTTGAACACGTACACGACGAAAAGCCAGATCCTTGATGCCGTCAGGGGTTTGAGGCACAAAGGCGGTAGACCCCTCAATACGGGAGCAGCTCTCCAGTACTTGAGGGATAACGTTTTCACTTCCTCTGCCGGAAGCAGGCAGCCGGAAGGAGTTCCACAGGTCCTAGTATTGCTAAGTGGCGGAAAATCATTCGACGGTGTTGACGCACCGGCCGCTGCCCTCAAACAGATGGGCGTCTTGATCTTTGCAATTGGAAGTAGAGGATCTGACAGCAGAGAATTACAGAAAGTATCTCACGATCCCAATTATGCTCTGTCTGTGTCCGAATTCACCGACCTTCCCAGTGTCCAACAGCAGCTGCAGGCCTCTGTGGAGGCTGTGGTTGTTGACGTCACCCCCGAGTCACCGACTGTACTCGGTATGTTTTCAAGCATGCTCCTCTGAAGGCGACCTACGCAGTTGCCCGTCTCAATTCTAAGCACATGTAGGCATAGAAATGATGTTGTATACATGCTTAGTTCCCGGTTTGCCTGATGTGATGACCATGCCATGTTTAGCTTCTGGAAGGAGTGAGACAGCTTAGGACATTTCAAGACAGTCCTCTAGTTGACAGGGGTCCCGGGAGGCATCTTTGATCAAAGGTTTTGACTCTTTTGCCTTCCCTTCTTTTCTCAGTTGACACTGCCAAAAAGGACATTGTATTCCTCCTCGATGGTTCTGACGGCACGAGGAACGGCTTCCCTGCCATGCGGGATTTTGTCGAAAAAGTGGTGGAAAAGCTCAATGTGGGAGAAAACAAAGACCGTGTTTCTGTGGTCCAATTCAGCAGAGAATCTGAGGTCCATTTCTATCTAAACACGTACAATACAAGAGAGGATATTGTGGATGCGATCAGAGGGCTTAGACACAGAGGAGGAAGACCCCTAAACACCGGGGCAGCCCTCCAATATGTCAGGGACAATGTCTTTACAACCTCCTCGGGGAGTAGACATCGACAAGGTGTCAAGCAAATGTTGATCCTGCTAACCGGAGGAAGGTCTACTGACAATGTTGACGCCCCAGCCTCTGCTCTCAAACAGCAGGGCGTCTTTGTGATTGGTATTGGAACAAGGACCTCTGACAGTAGAGAGCTGCAGAAGTTATCATATGAGCCGTCTTATGCGCTATCAGTCTCTGAATTCACCGACCTCCCTAGTGTCCAAACACAGCTCTCTTCTGTCATGGGCACAGCGCTAGCAAGGGTTACACCTTTGCCACCAACAGTGACGGGTAAGAAAGTGACACATTCTTTGTAGGATGTTGTTTGAAGTCAGTTCCATGTATAAATTTCCCAGCCTAGGTCAAAAGTCCACAAACTGAAATACATGAGTTTTACTAGCAGTGATAAATTAAGGTATCTTTGGAGATCTGCTTTCATTATCTGACTTGCATCGGGGCAGAATTTGCTACTTCACCCTGAATTTGTCTTATGTTCCCTAGTGGTGCGACAGCAGCCAGCAGGAAGGGATGTGGTGTTCTTGCTGGATGGATCTGATGGCACTAGAACTGGATTCCCAGCAATGCGAGACTTTGTCCAAAGGGTAGTAGAGACACTCAGTGTAGATGACAACAAAGACCGTGTCTCAGTGGTCCAGTACAGCAGGGATCCAGCTGTCCAGTTCTACTTGAACACGTACACGACGAAAAGCCAGATCCTTGATGCCGTCAGGGGTTTGAGGCACAAAGGCGGTAGACCCCTCAATACGGGAGCAGCTCTCCAGTACTTGAGGGATAACGTTTTCACTTCCTCTGCCGGAAGCAGGCAGCCGGAAGGAGTTCCACAGGTCCTAGTATTGCTAAGTGGCGGAAAATCATTCGACGGTGTTGACGCACCGGCCGCTGCCCTCAAACAGATGGGCGTCTTGATCTTTGCAATTGGAAGTAGAGGATCTGACAGCAGAGAATTACAGAAAGTATCTCACGATCCCAATTATGCTCTGTCTGTGTCCGAATTCACCGACCTTCCCAGTGTCCAACAGCAGCTGCAGGCCTCTGTGGAGGCTGTGGTTGTTGACGTCACCCCCGAGTCACCGACTGTACTCGGTATGTTTTCAAGCATGCTCCTCTGAAGGCGACCTACGCAGTTGCCCGTCTCAATTCTAAGCACATGTAGGCATAGAAATGATGTTGGATACATGCTTAGTTCCCGGTTTGCCTGATGTGATGACCATGCCATGTTTAGCTTCTGGAAGGAGTGAGACAGCTTAGGACATTTCAAGACAGTCCTCTAGTTGACAGGGGTCCCGGGAGGCATCTTTGATCAAAGGTTTTGACTCTTTTGCCTTCCCTTCTTTTCTCAGTTGACACTGCCAAAAAGGACATTGTATTCCTCCTCGATGGTTCTGACGGCACGAGGAACGGCTTCCCTGCCATGCGGGATTTTGTCGAAAAAGTGGTGGAAAAGCTCAATGTGGGAGAAAACAAAGACCGTGTTTCTGTGGTCCAATTCAGCAGAGAATCTGAGGTCCATTTCTATCTAAACACGTACAATACAAGAGAGGATATTGTGGATGCGATCAGAGGGCTTAGACACAGAGGAGGAAGACCCCTAAACACCGGGGCAGCCCTCCAATATGTCAGGGACAATGTCTTTACAACCTCCTCGGGGAGTAGACATCGACAAGGTGTCAAGCAAATGTTGATCCTGCTAACCGGAGGAAGGTCTACTGACAATGTTGACGCCCCAGCCTCTGCTCTCAAACAGCAGGGCGTCTTTGTGATTGGTATTGGAACAAGGACCTCTGACAGTAGAGAGCTGCAGAAGTTATCATATGAGCCGTCTTATGCGCTATCAGTCTCTGAATTCACCGACCTCCCTAGTGTCCAAACACAGCTCTCTTCTGTCATGGGCACAGCGCTAGCAAGGGTTACACCTTTGCCACCAACAGTGACGGGTAAGAAAGTGACACATTCTTTGTAGGATGTTGTTTGAAGTCAGTTCCATGTATAAATTTCCCAGCCTAGGTCAAAAGTCCACAAACTGAAATACATGAGTTTTACTAGCAGTGATAAATTAAGGTATCTTTGGAGATCTGCTTTCATTATCTGACTTGCATCGGGGCAGAATTTGCTACTTCACCCTGAATTTGTCTTATGTTCCCTAGTGGTGCGACAGCAGCCAGCAGGAAGGGATGTGGTGTTCTTGCTGGATGGATCTGATGGCACTAGAACTGGATTCCCAGCAATGCGAGACTTTGTCCAAAGGGTAGTAGAGACACTCAGTGTAGATGACAACAAAGACCGTGTCTCAGTGGTCCAGTACAGCAGGGATCCAGCTGTCCAGTTCTACTTGAACACGTACACGACGAAAAGCCAGATCCTTGATGCCGTCAGGGGTTTGAGGCACAAAGGCGGTAGACCCCTCAATACGGGAGCAGCTCTCCAGTACTTGAGGGATAACGTTTTCACTTCCTCTGCCGGAAGCAGGCAGCCGGAAGGAGTTCCACAGGTCCTAGTATTGCTAAGTGGCGGAAAATCATTCGACGGTGTTGACGCACCGGCCGCTGCCCTCAAACAGATGGGCGTCTTGATCTTTGCAATTGGAAGTAGAGGATCTGACAGCAGAGAATTACAGAAAGTATCTCACGATCCCAATTATGCTCTGTCTGTGTCCGAATTCACCGACCTTCCCAGTGTCCAACAGCAGCTGCAGGCCTCTGTGGAGGCTGTGGTTGTTGACGTCACCCCCGAGTCACCGACTGTACTCGGTATGTTTTCAAGCATGCTCCTCTGAAGGCGACCTACGCAGTTGCCCGTCTCAATTCTAAGCACATGTAGGCATAGAAATGATGTTGGATACATGCTTAGTTCCCGGTTTGCCTGATGTGATGACCATGCCATGTTTAGCTTCTGGAAGGAGTGAGACAGCTTAGGACATTTCAAGACAGTCCTCTAGTTGACAGGGGTCCCGGGAGGCATCTTTGATCAAAGGTTTTGACTCTTTTGCCTTCCCTTCTTTTCTCAGTTGACACTGCCAAAAAGGACATTGTATTCCTCCTCGATGGTTCTGACGGCACGAGGAACGGCTTCCCTGCCATGCGGGATTTTGTCGAAAAAGTGGTGGAAAAGCTCAATGTGGGAGAAAACAAAGACCGTGTTTCTGTGGTCCAATTCAGCAGAGAATCTGAGGTCCATTTCTATCTAAACACGTACAATACAAGAGAGGATATTGTGGATGCGATCAGAGGGCTTAGACACAGAGGAGGAAGACCCCTAAACACCGGGGCAGCCCTCCAATATGTCAGGGACAATGTCTTTACAACCTCCTCGGGGAGTAGACATCGACAAGGTGTCAAGCAAATGTTGATCCTGCTAACCGGAGGAAGGTCTACTGACAATGTTGACGCCCCAGCCTCTGCTCTCAAACAGCAGGGCGTCTTTGTGATTGGTATTGGAACAAGGACCTCTGACAGTAGAGAGCTGCAGAAGTTATCATATGAGCCGTCTTATGCGCTATCAGTCTCTGAATTCACCGACCTCCCTAGTGTCCAAACACAGCTCTCTTCTGTCATGGGCACAGCGCTAGCAAGGGTTACACCTTTGCCACCAACAGTGACGGGTAAGAAAGTGACACATTCTTTGTAGGATGTTGTTTGAAGTCAGTTCATGTATAAATTTCCCAGCCTAGGTCAAAAGTCCACAAACTGAAATACATGAGTTTTACTAGCAGTGATAAATTAAGGTATCTTTGGAGATCTGCTTTCATTATCTGACTTGCATCGGGGCAGAATTTGCTACTTCACCCTGAATTTGTCTTATGTTCCCTAGTGGTGCGACAGCAGCCAGCAGGAAGGGATGTGGTGTTCTTGCTGGATGGATCTGATGGCACTAGAACTGGATTCCCAGCAATGCGAGACTTTGTCCAAAGGGTAGTAGAGACACTCAGTGTAGATGACAACAAAGACCGTGTCTCAGTGGTCCAGTACAGCAGGGATCCAGCTGTCCAGTTCTACTTGAACACGTACACGACGAAAAGCCAGATCCTTGATGCCGTCAGGGGTTTGAGGCACAAAGGCGGTAGACCCCTCAATACGGGAGCAGCTCTCCAGTACTTGAGGGATAACGTTTTCACTTCCTCTGCCGGAAGCAGGCAGCCGGAAGGAGTTCCACAGGTCCTAGTATTGCTAAGTGGCGGAAAATCATTCGACGGTGTTGACGCACCGGCCGCTGCCCTCAAACAGATGGGCGTCTTGATCTTTGCAATTGGAAGTAGAGGATCTGACAGCAGAGAATTACAGAAAGTATCTCACGATCCCAATTATGCTCTGTCTGTGTCCGAATTCACCGACCTTCCCAGTGTCCAACAGCAGCTGCAGGCCTCTGTGGAGGCTGTGGTTGTTGACGTCACCCCCGAGTCACCGACTGTACTCGGTATGTTTTCAAGCATGCTCCTCTGAAGGCGACCTACGCAGTTGCCCGTCTCAATTCTAAGCACATGTAGGCATAGAAATGATGTTGTATACATGCTTAGTTCCCGGTTTGCCTGATGTGATGACCATGCCATGTTTAGCTTCTGGAAGGAGTGAGACAGCTTAGGACATTTCAAGACAGTCCTCTAGTTGACAGGGGTCCCGGGAGGCATCTTTGATCAAAGGTTTTGACTCTTTTGCCTTCCCTTCTTTTCTCAGTTGACACTGCCAAAAAGGACATTGTATTCCTCCTCGATGGTTCTGACGGCACGAGGAACGGCTTCCCTGCCATGCGGGATTTTGTCGAAAAAGTGGTGGAAAAGCTCAATGTGGGAGAAAACAAAGACCGTGTTTCTGTGGTCCAATTCAGCAGAGAATCTGAGGTCCATTTCTATCTAAACACGTACAATACAAGAGAGGATATTGTGGATGCGATCAGAGGGCTTAGACACAGAGGAGGAAGACCCCTAAACACCGGGGCAGCCCTCCAATATGTCAGGGACAATGTCTTTACAACCTCCTCGGGGAGTAGACATCGACAAGGTGTCAAGCAAATGTTGATCCTGCTAACCGGAGGAAGGTCTACTGACAATGTTGACGCCCCAGCCTCTGCTCTCAAACAGCAGGGCGTCTTTGTGATTGGTATTGGAACAAGGACCTCTGACAGTAGAGAGCTGCAGAAGTTATCATATGAGCCGTCTTATGCGCTATCAGTCTCTGAATTCACCGACCTCCCTAGTGTCCAAACACAGCTCTCTTCTGTCATGGGCACAGCGCTAGCAAGGGTTACACCTTTGCCACCAACAGTGACGGGTAAGAAAGTGACACATTCTTTGTAGGATGTTGTTTGAAGTCAGTTCCATGTATAAATTTCCCAGCCTAGGTCAAAAGTCCACAAACTGAAATACATGAGTTTTACTAGCAGTGATAAATTAAGGTATCTTTGGAGATCTGCTTTCATTATCTGACTTGCATCGGGGCAGAATTTGCTACTTCACCCTGAATTTGTCTTATGTTCCCTAGTGGTGCGACAGCAGCCAGCAGGAAGGGATGTGGTGTTCTTGCTGGATGGATCTGATGGCACTAGAACTGGATTCCCAGCAATGCGAGACTTTGTCCAAAGGGTAGTAGAGACACTCAGTGTAGATGACAACAAAGACCGTGTCTCAGTGGTCCAGTACAGCAGGGATCCAGCTGTCCAGTTCTACTTGAACACGTACACGACGAAAAGCCAGATCCTTGATGCCGTCAGGGGTTTGAGGCACAAAGGCGGTAGACCCCTCAATACGGGAGCAGCTCTCCAGTACTTGAGGGATAACGTTTTCACTTCCTCTGCCGGAAGCAGGCAGCCGGAAGGAGTTCCACAGGTCCTAGTATTGCTAAGTGGCGGAAAATCATTCGACGGTGTTGACGCACCGGCCGCTGCCCTCAAACAGATGGGCGTCTTGATCTTTGCAATTGGAAGTAGAGGATCTGACAGCAGAGAATTACAGAAAGTATCTCACGATCCCAATTATGCTCTGTCTGTGTCCGAATTCACCGACCTTCCCAGTGTCCAACAGCAGCTGCAGGCCTCTGTGGAGGCTGTGGTTGTTGACGTCACCCCCGAGTCACCGACTGTACTCGGTATGTTTTCAAGCATGCTCCTCTGAAGGCGACCTACGCAGTTGCCCGTCTCAATTCTAAGCACATGTAGGCATAGAAATGATGTTGTATACATGCTTAGTTCCCGGTTTGCCTGATGTGATGACCATGCCATGTTTAGCTTCTGGAAGGAGTGAGACAGCTTAGGACATTTCAAGACAGTCCTCTAGTTGACAGGGGTCCCGGGAGGCATCTTTGATCAAAGGTTTTGACTCTTTTGCCTTCCCTTCTTTTCTCAGTTGACACTGCCAAAAAGGACATTGTATTCCTCCTCGATGGTTCTGACGGCACGAGGAACGGCTTCCCTGCCATGCGGGATTTTGTCGAAAAAGTGGTGGAAAAGCTCAATGTGGGAGAAAACAAAGACCGTGTTTCTGTGGTCCAATTCAGCAGAGAATCTGAGGTCCATTTCTATCTAAACACGTACAATACAAGAGAGGATATTGTGGATGCGATCAGAGGGCTTAGACACAGAGGAGGAAGACCCCTAAACACCGGGGCAGCCCTCCAATATGTCAGGGACAATGTCTTTACAACCTCCTCGGGGAGTAGACATCGACAAGGTGTCAAGCAAATGTTGATCCTGCTAACCGGAGGAAGGTCTACTGACAATGTTGACGCCCCAGCCTCTGCTCTCAAACAGCAGGGCGTCTTTGTGATTGGTATTGGAACAAGGACCTCTGACAGTAGAGAGCTGCAGAAGTTATCATATGAGCCGTCTTATGCGCTATCAGTCTCTGAATTCACCGACCTCCCTAGTGTCCAAACACAGCTCTCTTCTGTCATGGGCACAGCGCTAGCAAGGGTTACACCTTTGCCACCAACAGTGACGGGTAAGAAAGTGACACATTCTTTGTAGGATGTTGTTTGAAGTCAGTTCCATGTATAAATTTCCCAGCCTAGGTCAAAAGTCCACAAACTGAAATACATGAGTTTTACTAGCAGTGATAAATTAAGGTATCTTTGGAGATCTGCTTTCATTATCTGACTTGCATCGGGGCAGAATTTGCTACTTCACCCTGAATTTGTCTTATGTTCCCTAGTGGTGCGACAGCAGCCAGCAGGAAGGGATGTGGTGTTCTTGCTGGATGGATCTGATGGCACTAGAACTGGATTCCCAGCAATGCGAGACTTTGTCCAAAGGGTAGTAGAGACACTCAGTGTAGATGACAACAAAGACCGTGTCTCAGTGGTCCAGTACAGCAGGGATCCAGCTGTCCAGTTCTACTTGAACACGTACACGACGAAAAGCCAGATCCTTGATGCCGTCAGGGGTTTGAGGCACAAAGGCGGTAGACCCCTCAATACGGGAGCAGCTCTCCAGTACTTGAGGGATAACGTTTTCACTTCCTCTGCCGGAAGCAGGCAGCCGGAAGGAGTTCCACAGGTCCTAGTATTGCTAAGTGGCGGAAAATCATTCGACGGTGTTGACGCACCGGCCGCTGCCCTCAAACAGATGGGCGTCTTGATCTTTGCAATTGGAAGTAGAGGATCTGACAGCAGAGAATTACAGAAAGTATCTCACGATCCCAATTATGCTCTGTCTGTGTCCGAATTCACCGACCTTCCCAGTGTCCAACAGCAGCTGCAGGCCTCTGTGGAGGCTGTGGTTGTTGACGTCACCCCCGAGTCACCGACTGTACTCGGTATGTTTTCAAGCATGCTCCTCTGAAGGCGACCTACGCAGTTGCCCGTCTCAATTCTAAGCACATGTAGGCATAGAAATGATGTTGTATACATGCTTAGTTCCCGGTTTGCCTGATGTGATGACCATGCCATGTTTAGCTTCTGGAAGGAGTGAGACAGCTTAGGACATTTCAAGACAGTCCTCTAGTTGACAGGGGTCCCGGGAGGCATCTTTGATCAAAGGTTTTGACTCTTTTGCCTTCCCTTCTTTTCTCAGTTGACACTGCCAAAAAGGACATTGTATTCCTCCTCGATGGTTCTGACGGCACGAGGAACGGCTTCCCTGCCATGCGGGATTTTGTCGAAAAAGTGGTGGAAAAGCTCAATGTGGGAGAAAACAAAGACCGTGTTTCTGTGGTCCAATTCAGCAGAGAATCTGAGGTCCATTTCTATCTAAACACGTACAATACAAGAGAGGATATTGTGGATGCGATCAGAGGGCTTAGACACAGAGGAGGAAGACCCCTAAACACCGGGGCAGCCCTCCAATATGTCAGGGACAATGTCTTTACAACCTCCTCGGGGAGTAGACATCGACAAGGTGTCAAGCAAATGTTGATCCTGCTAACCGGAGGAAGGTCTACTGACAATGTTGACGCCCCAGCCTCTGCTCTCAAACAGCAGGGCGTCTTTGTGATTGGTATTGGAACAAGGACCTCTGACAGTAGAGAGCTGCAGAAGTTATCATATGAGCCGTCTTATGCGCTATCAGTCTCTGAATTCACCGACCTCCCTAGTGTCCAAACACAGCTCTCTTCTGTCATGGGCACAGCGCTAGCAAGGGTTACACCTTTGCCACCAACAGTGACGGGTAAGAAAGTGACACATTCTTTGTAGGATGTTGTTTGAAGTCAGTTCCATGTATAAATTTCCCAGCCTAGGTCAAAAGTCCACAAACTGAAATACATGAGTTTTACTAGCAGTGATAAATTAAGGTATCTTTGGAGATCTGCTTTCATTATCTGACTTGCATCGGGGCAGAATTTGCTACTTCACCCTGAATTTGTCTTATGTTCCCTAGTGGTGCGACAGCAGCCAGCAGGAAGGGATGTGGTGTTCTTGCTGGATGGATCTGATGGCACTAGAACTGGATTCCCAGCAATGCGAGACTTTGTCCAAAGGGTAGTAGAGACACTCAGTGTAGATGACAACAAAGACCGTGTCTCAGTGGTCCAGTACAGCAGGGATCCAGCTGTCCAGTTCTACTTGAACACGTACACGACGAAAAGCCAGATCCTTGATGCCGTCAGGGGTTTGAGGCACAAAGGCGGTAGACCCCTCAATACGGGAGCAGCTCTCCAGTACTTGAGGGATAACGTTTTCACTTCCTCTGCCGGAAGCAGGCAGCCGGAAGGAGTTCCACAGGTCCTAGTATTGCTAAGTGGCGGAAAATCATTCGACGGTGTTGACGCACCGGCCGCTGCCCTCAAACAGATGGGCGTCTTGATCTTTGCAATTGGAAGTAGAGGATCTGACAGCAGAGAATTACAGAAAGTATCTCACGATCCCAATTATGCTCTGTCTGTGTCCGAATTCACCGACCTTCCCAGTGTCCAACAGCAGCTGCAGGCCTCTGTGGAGGCTGTGGTTGTTGACGTCACCCCCGAGTCACCGACTGTACTCGGTATGTTTTCAAGCATGCTCCTCTGAAGGCGACCTACGCAGTTGCCCGTCTCAATTCTAAGCACATGTAGGCATAGAAATGATGTTGGATACATGCTTAGTTCCCGGTTTGCCTGATGTGATGACCATGCCATGTTTAGCTTCTGGAAGGAGTGAGACAGCTTAGGACATTTCAAGACAGTCCTCTAGTTGACAGGGGTCCCGGGAGGCATCTTTGATCAAAGGTTTTGACTCTTTTGCCTTCCCTTCTTTTCTCAGTTGACACTGCCAAAAAGGACATTGTATTCCTCCTCGATGGTTCTGACGGCACGAGGAACGGCTTCCCTGCCATGCGGGATTTTGTCGAAAAAGTGGTGGAAAAGCTCAATGTGGGAGAAAACAAAGACCGTGTTTCTGTGGTCCAATTCAGCAGAGAATCTGAGGTCCATTTCTATCTAAACACGTACAATACAAGAGAGGATATTGTGGATGCGATCAGAGGGCTTAGACACAGAGGAGGAAGACCCCTAAACACCGGGGCAGCCCTCCAATATGTCAGGGACAATGTCTTTACAACCTCCTCGGGGAGTAGACATCGACAAGGTGTCAAGCAAATGTTGATCCTGCTAACCGGAGGAAGGTCTACTGACAATGTTGACGCCCCAGCCTCTGCTCTCAAACAGCAGGGCGTCTTTGTGATTGGTATTGGAACAAGGACCTCTGACAGTAGAGAGCTGCAGAAGTTATCATATGAGCCGTCTTATGCGCTATCAGTCTCTGAATTCACCGACCTCCCTAGTGTCCAAACACAGCTCTCTTCTGTCATGGGCACAGCGCTAGCAAGGGTTACACCTTTGCCACCAACAGTGACGGGTAAGAAAGTGACACATTCTTTGTAGGATGTTGTTTGAAGTCAGTTCCATGTATAAATTTCCCAGCCTAGGTCAAAAGTCCACAAACTGAAATACATGAGTTTTACTAGCAGTGATAAATTAAGGTATCTTTGGAGATCTGCTTTCATTATCTGACTTGCATCGGGGCAGAATTTGCTACTTCACCCTGAATTTGTCTTATGTTCCCTAGTGGTGCGACAGCAGCCAGCAGGAAGGGATGTGGTGTTCTTGCTGGATGGATCTGATGGCACTAGAACTGGATTCCCAGCAATGCGAGACTTTGTCCAAAGGGTAGTAGAGACACTCAGTGTAGATGACAACAAAGACCGTGTCTCAGTGGTCCAGTACAGCAGGGATCCAGCTGTCCAGTTCTACTTGAACACGTACACGACGAAAAGCCAGATCCTTGATGCCGTCAGGGGTTTGAGGCACAAAGGCGGTAGACCCCTCAATACGGGAGCAGCTCTCCAGTACTTGAGGGATAACGTTTTCACTTCCTCTGCCGGAAGCAGGCAGCCGGAAGGAGTTCCACAGGTCCTAGTATTGCTAAGTGGCGGAAAATCATTCGACGGTGTTGACGCACCGGCCGCTGCCCTCAAACAGATGGGCGTCTTGATCTTTGCAATTGGAAGTAGAGGATCTGACAGCAGAGAATTACAGAAAGTATCTCACGATCCCAATTATGCTCTGTCTGTGTCCGAATTCACCGACCTTCCCAGTGTCCAACAGCAGCTGCAGGCCTCTGTGGAGGCTGTGGTTGTTGACGTCACCCCCGAGTCACCGACTGTACTCGGTATGTTTTCAAGCATGCTCCTCTGAAGGCGACCTACGCAGTTGCCCGTCTCAATTCTAAGCACATGTAGGCATAGAAATGATGTTGGATACATGCTTAGTTCCCGGTTTGCCTGATGTGATGACCATGCCATGTTTAGCTTCTGGAAGGAGTGAGACAGCTTAGGACATTTCAAGACAGTCCTCTAGTTGACAGGGGTCCCGGGAGGCATCTTTGATCAAAGGTTTTGACTCTTTTGCCTTCCCTTCTTTTCTCAGTTGACACTGCCAAAAAGGACATTGTATTCCTCCTCGATGGTTCTGACGGCACGAGGAACGGCTTCCCTGCCATGCGGGATTTTGTCGAAAAAGTGGTGGAAAAGCTCAATGTGGGAGAAAACAAAGACCGTGTTTCTGTGGTCCAATTCAGCAGAGAATCTGAGGTCCATTTCTATCTAAACACGTACAATACAAGAGAGGATATTGTGGATGCGATCAGAGGGCTTAGACACAGAGGAGGAAGACCCCTAAACACCGGGGCAGCCCTCCAATATGTCAGGGACAATGTCTTTACAACCTCCTCGGGGAGTAGACATCGACAAGGTGTCAAGCAAATGTTGATCCTGCTAACCGGAGGAAGGTCTACTGACAATGTTGACGCCCCAGCCTCTGCTCTCAAACAGCAGGGCGTCTTTGTGATTGGTATTGGAACAAGGACCTCTGACAGTAGAGAGCTGCAGAAGTTATCATATGAGCCGTCTTATGCGCTATCAGTCTCTGAATTCACCGACCTCCCTAGTGTCCAAACACAGCTCTCTTCTGTCATGGGCACAGCGCTAGCAAGGGTTACACCTTTGCCACCAACAGTGACGGGTAAGAAAGTGACACATTCTTTGTAGGATGTTGTTTGAAGTCAGTTCCATGTATAAATTTCCCAGCCTAGGTCAAAAGTCCACAAACTGAAATACATGAGTTTTACTAGCAGTGATAAATTAAGGTATCTTTGGAGATCTGCTTTCATTATCTGACTTGCATCGGGGCAGAATTTGCTACTTCACCCTGAATTTGTCTTATGTTCCCTAGTGGTGCGACAGCAGCCAGCAGGAAGGGATGTGGTGTTCTTGCTGGATGGATCTGATGGCACTAGAACTGGATTCCCAGCAATGCGAGACTTTGTCCAAAGGGTAGTAGAGACACTCAGTGTAGATGACAACAAAGACCGTGTCTCAGTGGTCCAGTACAGCAGGGATCCAGCTGTCCAGTTCTACTTGAACACGTACACGACGAAAAGCCAGATCCTTGATGCCGTCAGGGGTTTGAGGCACAAAGGCGGTAGACCCCTCAATACGGGAGCAGCTCTCCAGTACTTGAGGGATAACGTTTTCACTTCCTCTGCCGGAAGCAGGCAGCCGGAAGGAGTTCCACAGGTCCTAGTATTGCTAAGTGGCGGAAAATCATTCGACGGTGTTGACGCACCGGCCGCTGCCCTCAAACAGATGGGCGTCTTGATCTTTGCAATTGGAAGTAGAGGATCTGACAGCAGAGAATTACAGAAAGTATCTCACGATCCCAATTATGCTCTGTCTGTGTCCGAATTCACCGACCTTCCCAGTGTCCAACAGCAGCTGCAGGCCTCTGTGGAGGCTGTGGTTGTTGACGTCACCCCCGAGTCACCGACTGTACTCGGTATGTTTTCAAGCATGCTCCTCTGAAGGCGACCTACGCAGTTGCCCGTCTCAATTCTAAGCACATGTAGGCATAGAAATGATGTTGTATACATGCTTAGTTCCCGGTTTGCCTGATGTGATGACCATGCCATGTTTAGCTTCTGGAAGGAGTGAGACAGCTTAGGACATTTCAAGACAGTCCTCTAGTTGACAGGGGTCCCGGGAGGCATCTTTGATCAAAGGTTTTGACTCTTTTGCCTTCCCTTCTTTTCTCAGTTGACACTGCCAAAAAGGACATTGTATTCCTCCTCGATGGTTCTGACGGCACGAGGAACGGCTTCCCTGCCATGCGGGATTTTGTCGAAAAAGTGGTGGAAAAGCTCAATGTGGGAGAAAACAAAGACCGTGTTTCTGTGGTCCAATTCAGCAGAGAATCTGAGGTCCATTTCTATCTAAACACGTACAATACAAGAGAGGATATTGTGGATGCGATCAGAGGGCTTAGACACAGAGGAGGAAGACCCCTAAACACCGGGGCAGCCCTCCAATATGTCAGGGACAATGTCTTTACAACCTCCTCGGGGAGTAGACATCGACAAGGTGTCAAGCAAATGTTGATCCTGCTAACCGGAGGAAGGTCTACTGACAATGTTGACGCCCCAGCCTCTGCTCTCAAACAGCAGGGCGTCTTTGTGATTGGTATTGGAACAAGGACCTCTGACAGTAGAGAGCTGCAGAAGTTATCATATGAGCCGTCTTATGCGCTATCAGTCTCTGAATTCACCGACCTCCCTAGTGTCCAAACACAGCTCTCTTCTGTCATGGGCACAGCGCTAGCAAGGGTTACACCTTTGCCACCAACAGTGACGGGTAAGAAAGTGACACATTCTTTGTAGGATGTTGTTTGAAGTCAGTTCATGTATAAATTTCCCAGCCTAGGTCAAAAGTCCACAAACTGAAATACATGAGTTTTACTAGCAGTGATAAATTAAGGTATCTTTGGAGATCTGCTTTCATTATCTGACTTGCATCGGGGCAGAATTTGCTACTTCACCCTGAATTTGTCTTATGTTCCCTAGTGGTGCGACAGCAGCCAGCAGGAAGGGATGTGGTGTTCTTGCTGGATGGATCTGATGGCACTAGAACTGGATTCCCAGCAATGCGAGACTTTGTCCAAAGGGTAGTAGAGACACTCAGTGTAGATGACAACAAAGACCGTGTCTCAGTGGTCCAGTACAGCAGGGATCCAGCTGTCCAGTTCTACTTGAACACGTACACGACGAAAAGCCAGATCCTTGATGCCGTCAGGGGTTTGAGGCACAAAGGCGGTAGACCCCTCAATACGGGAGCAGCTCTCCAGTACTTGAGGGATAACGTTTTCACTTCCTCTGCCGGAAGCAGGCAGCCGGAAGGAGTTCCACAGGTCCTAGTATTGCTAAGTGGCGGAAAATCATTCGACGGTGTTGACGCACCGGCCGCTGCCCTCAAACAGATGGGCGTCTTGATCTTTGCAATTGGAAGTAGAGGATCTGACAGCAGAGAATTACAGAAAGTATCTCACGATCCCAATTATGCTCTGTCTGTGTCCGAATTCACCGACCTTCCCAGTGTCCAACAGCAGCTGCAGGCCTCTGTGGAGGCTGTGGTTGTTGACGTCACCCCCGAGTCACCGACTGTACTCGGTATGTTTTCAAGCATGCTCCTCTGAAGGCGACCTACGCAGTTGCCCGTCTCAATTCTAAGCACATGTAGGCATAGAAATGATGTTGTATACATGCTTAGTTCCCGGTTTGCCTGATGTGATGACCATGCCATGTTTAGCTTCTGGAAGGAGTGAGACAGCTTAGGACATTTCAAGACAGTCCTCTAGTTGACAGGGGTCCCGGGAGGCATCTTTGATCAAAGGTTTTGACTCTTTTGCCTTCCCTTCTTTTCTCAGTTGACACTGCCAAAAAGGACATTGTATTCCTCCTCGATGGTTCTGACGGCACGAGGAACGGCTTCCCTGCCATGCGGGATTTTGTCGAAAAAGTGGTGGAAAAGCTCAATGTGGGAGAAAACAAAGACCGTGTTTCTGTGGTCCAATTCAGCAGAGAATCTGAGGTCCATTTCTATCTAAACACGTACAATACAAGAGAGGATATTGTGGATGCGATCAGAGGGCTTAGACACAGAGGAGGAAGACCCCTAAACACCGGGGCAGCCCTCCAATATGTCAGGGACAATGTCTTTACAACCTCCTCGGGGAGTAGACATCGACAAGGTGTCAAGCAAATGTTGATCCTGCTAACCGGAGGAAGGTCTACTGACAATGTTGACGCCCCAGCCTCTGCTCTCAAACAGCAGGGCGTCTTTGTGATTGGTATTGGAACAAGGACCTCTGACAGTAGAGAGCTGCAGAAGTTATCATATGAGCCGTCTTATGCGCTATCAGTCTCTGAATTCACCGACCTCCCTAGTGTCCAAACACAGCTCTCTTCTGTCATGGGCACAGCGCTAGCAAGGGTTACACCTTTGCCACCAACAGTGACGGGTAAGAAAGTGACACATTCTTTGTAGGATGTTGTTTGAAGTCAGTTCATGTATAAATTTCCCAGCCTAGGTCAAAAGTCCACAAACTGAAATACATGAGTTTTACTAGCAGTGATAAATTAAGGTATCTTTGGAGATCTGCTTTCATTATCTGACTTGCATCGGGGCAGAATTTGCTACTTCACCCTGAATTTGTCTTATGTTCCCTAGTGGTGCGACAGCAGCCAGCAGGAAGGGATGTGGTGTTCTTGCTGGATGGATCTGATGGCACTAGAACTGGATTCCCAGCAATGCGAGACTTTGTCCAAAGGGTAGTAGAGACACTCAGTGTAGATGACAACAAAGACCGTGTCTCAGTGGTCCAGTACAGCAGGGATCCAGCTGTCCAGTTCTACTTGAACACGTACACGACGAAAAGCCAGATCCTTGATGCCGTCAGGGGTTTGAGGCACAAAGGCGGTAGACCCCTCAATACGGGAGCAGCTCTCCAGTACTTGAGGGATAACGTTTTCACTTCCTCTGCCGGAAGCAGGCAGCCGGAAGGAGTTCCACAGGTCCTAGTATTGCTAAGTGGCGGAAAATCATTCGACGGTGTTGACGCACCGGCCGCTGCCCTCAAACAGATGGGCGTCTTGATCTTTGCAATTGGAAGTAGAGGATCTGACAGCAGAGAATTACAGAAAGTATCTCACGATCCCAATTATGCTCTGTCTGTGTCCGAATTCACCGACCTTCCCAGTGTCCAACAGCAGCTGCAGGCCTCTGTGGAGGCTGTGGTTGTTGACGTCACCCCCGAGTCACCGACTGTACTCGGTATGTTTTCAAGCATGCTCCTCTGAAGGCGACCTACGCAGTTGCCCGTCTCAATTCTAAGCACATGTAGGCATAGAAATGATGTTGGATACATGCTTAGTTCCCGGTTTGCCTGATGTGATGACCATGCCATGTTTAGCTTCTGGAAGGAGTGAGACAGCTTAGGACATTTCAAGACAGTCCTCTAGTTGACAGGGGTCCCGGGAGGCATCTTTGATCAAAGGTTTTGACTCTTTTGCCTTCCCTTCTTTTCTCAGTTGACACTGCCAAAAAGGACATTGTATTCCTCCTCGATGGTTCTGACGGCACGAGGAACGGCTTCCCTGCCATGCGGGATTTTGTCGAAAAAGTGGTGGAAAAGCTCAATGTGGGAGAAAACAAAGACCGTGTTTCTGTGGTCCAATTCAGCAGAGAATCTGAGGTCCATTTCTATCTAAACACGTACAATACAAGAGAGGATATTGTGGATGCGATCAGAGGGCTTAGACACAGAGGAGGAAGACCCCTAAACACCGGGGCAGCCCTCCAATATGTCAGGGACAATGTCTTTACAACCTCCTCGGGGAGTAGACATCGACAAGGTGTCAAGCAAATGTTGATCCTGCTAACCGGAGGAAGGTCTACTGACAATGTTGACGCCCCAGCCTCTGCTCTCAAACAGCAGGGCGTCTTTGTGATTGGTATTGGAACAAGGACCTCTGACAGTAGAGAGCTGCAGAAGTTATCATATGAGCCGTCTTATGCGCTATCAGTCTCTGAATTCACCGACCTCCCTAGTGTCCAAACACAGCTCTCTTCTGTCATGGGCACAGCGCTAGCAAGGGTTACACCTTTGCCACCAACAGTGACGGGTAAGAAAGTGACACATTCTTTGTAGGATGTTGTTTGAAGTCAGTTCATGTATAAATTTCCCAGCCTAGGTCAAAAGTCCACAAACTGAAATACATGAGTTTTACTAGCAGTGATAAATTAAGGTATCTTTGGAGATCTGCTTTCATTATCTGACTTGCATCGGGGCAGAATTTGCTACTTCACCCTGAATTTGTCTTATGTTCCCTAGTGGTGCGACAGCAGCCAGCAGGAAGGGATGTGGTGTTCTTGCTGGATGGATCTGATGGCACTAGAACTGGATTCCCAGCAATGCGAGACTTTGTCCAAAGGGTAGTAGAGACACTCAGTGTAGATGACAACAAAGACCGTGTCTCAGTGGTCCAGTACAGCAGGGATCCAGCTGTCCAGTTCTACTTGAACACGTACACGACGAAAAGCCAGATCCTTGATGCCGTCAGGGGTTTGAGGCACAAAGGCGGTAGACCCCTCAATACGGGAGCAGCTCTCCAGTACTTGAGGGATAACGTTTTCACTTCCTCTGCCGGAAGCAGGCAGCCGGAAGGAGTTCCACAGGTCCTAGTATTGCTAAGTGGCGGAAAATCATTCGACGGTGTTGACGCACCGGCCGCTGCCCTCAAACAGATGGGCGTCTTGATCTTTGCAATTGGAAGTAGAGGATCTGACAGCAGAGAATTACAGAAAGTATCTCACGATCCCAATTATGCTCTGTCTGTGTCCGAATTCACCGACCTTCCCAGTGTCCAACAGCAGCTGCAGGCCTCTGTGGAGGCTGTGGTTGTTGACGTCACCCCCGAGTCACCGACTGTACTCGGTATGTTTTCAAGCATGCTCCTCTGAAGGCGACCTACGCAGTTGCCCGTCTCAATTCTAAGCACATGTAGGCATAGAAATGATGTTGTATACATGCTTAGTTCCCGGTTTGCCTGATGTGATGACCATGCCATGTTTAGCTTCTGGAAGGAGTGAGACAGCTTAGGACATTTCAAGACAGTCCTCTAGTTGACAGGGGTCCCGGGAGGCATCTTTGATCAAAGGTTTTGACTCTTTTGCCTTCCCTTCTTTTCTCAGTTGACACTGCCAAAAAGGACATTGTATTCCTCCTCGATGGTTCTGACGGCACGAGGAACGGCTTCCCTGCCATGCGGGATTTTGTCGAAAAAGTGGTGGAAAAGCTCAATGTGGGAGAAAACAAAGACCGTGTTTCTGTGGTCCAATTCAGCAGAGAATCTGAGGTCCATTTCTATCTAAACACGTACAATACAAGAGAGGATATTGTGGATGCGATCAGAGGGCTTAGACACAGAGGAGGAAGACCCCTAAACACCGGGGCAGCCCTCCAATATGTCAGGGACAATGTCTTTACAACCTCCTCGGGGAGTAGACATCGACAAGGTGTCAAGCAAATGTTGATCCTGCTAACCGGAGGAAGGTCTACTGACAATGTTGACGCCCCAGCCTCTGCTCTCAAACAGCAGGGCGTCTTTGTGATTGGTATTGGAACAAGGACCTCTGACAGTAGAGAGCTGCAGAAGTTATCATATGAGCCGTCTTATGCGCTATCAGTCTCTGAATTCACCGACCTCCCTAGTGTCCAAACACAGCTCTCTTCTGTCATGGGCACAGCGCTAGCAAGGGTTACACCTTTGCCACCAACAGTGACGGGTAAGAAAGTGACACATTCTTTGTAGGATGTTGTTTGAAGTCAGTTCATGTATAAATTTCCCAGCCTAGGTCAAAAGTCCACAAACTGAAATACATGAGTTTTACTAGCAGTGATAAATTAAGGTATCTTTGGAGATCTGCTTTCATTATCTGACTTGCATCGGGGCAGAATTTGCTACTTCACCCTGAATTTGTCTTATGTTCCCTAGTGGTGCGACAGCAGCCAGCAGGAAGGGATGTGGTGTTCTTGCTGGATGGATCTGATGGCACTAGAACTGGATTCCCAGCAATGCGAGACTTTGTCCAAAGGGTAGTAGAGACACTCAGTGTAGATGACAACAAAGACCGTGTCTCAGTGGTCCAGTACAGCAGGGATCCAGCTGTCCAGTTCTACTTGAACACGTACACGACGAAAAGCCAGATCCTTGATGCCGTCAGGGGTTTGAGGCACAAAGGCGGTAGACCCCTCAATACGGGAGCAGCTCTCCAGTACTTGAGGGATAACGTTTTCACTTCCTCTGCCGGAAGCAGGCAGCCGGAAGGAGTTCCACAGGTCCTAGTATTGCTAAGTGGCGGAAAATCATTCGACGGTGTTGACGCACCGGCCGCTGCCCTCAAACAGATGGGCGTCTTGATCTTTGCAATTGGAAGTAGAGGATCTGACAGCAGAGAATTACAGAAAGTATCTCACGATCCCAATTATGCTCTGTCTGTGTCCGAATTCACCGACCTTCCCAGTGTCCAACAGCAGCTGCAGGCCTCTGTGGAGGCTGTGGTTGTTGACGTCACCCCCGAGTCACCGACTGTACTCGGTATGTTTTCAAGCATGCTCCTCTGAAGGCGACCTACGCAGTTGCCCGTCTCAATTCTAAGCACATGTAGGCATAGAAATGATGTTGGATACATGCTTAGTTCCCGGTTTGCCTGATGTGATGACCATGCCATGTTTAGCTTCTGGAAGGAGTGAGACAGCTTAGGACATTTCAAGACAGTCCTCTAGTTGACAGGGGTCCCGGGAGGCATCTTTGATCAAAGGTTTTGACTCTTTTGCCTTCCCTTCTTTTCTCAGTTGACACTGCCAAAAAGGACATTGTATTCCTCCTCGATGGTTCTGACGGCACGAGGAACGGCTTCCCTGCCATGCGGGATTTTGTCGAAAAAGTGGTGGAAAAGCTCAATGTGGGAGAAAACAAAGACCGTGTTTCTGTGGTCCAATTCAGCAGAGAATCTGAGGTCCATTTCTATCTAAACACGTACAATACAAGAGAGGATATTGTGGATGCGATCAGAGGGCTTAGACACAGAGGAGGAAGACCCCTAAACACCGGGGCAGCCCTCCAATATGTCAGGGACAATGTCTTTACAACCTCCTCGGGGAGTAGACATCGACAAGGTGTCAAGCAAATGTTGATCCTGCTAACCGGAGGAAGGTCTACTGACAATGTTGACGCCCCAGCCTCTGCTCTCAAACAGCAGGGCGTCTTTGTGATTGGTATTGGAACAAGGACCTCTGACAGTAGAGAGCTGCAGAAGTTATCATATGAGCCGTCTTATGCGCTATCAGTCTCTGAATTCACCGACCTCCCTAGTGTCCAAACACAGCTCTCTTCTGTCATGGGCACAGCGCTAGCAAGGGTTACACCTTTGCCACCAACAGTGACGGGTAAGAAAGTGACACATTCTTTGTAGGATGTTGTTTGAAGTCAGTTCATGTATAAATTTCCCAGCCTAGGTCAAAAGTCCACAAACTGAAATACATGAGTTTTACTAGCAGTGATAAATTAAGGTATCTTTGGAGATCTGCTTTCATTATCTGACTTGCATCGGGGCAGAATTTGCTACTTCACCCTGAATTTGTCTTATGTTCCCTAGTGGTGCGACAGCAGCCAGCAGGAAGGGATGTGGTGTTCTTGCTGGATGGATCTGATGGCACTAGAACTGGATTCCCAGCAATGCGAGACTTTGTCCAAAGGGTAGTAGAGACACTCAGTGTAGATGACAACAAAGACCGTGTCTCAGTGGTCCAGTACAGCAGGGATCCAGCTGTCCAGTTCTACTTGAACACGTACACGACGAAAAGCCAGATCCTTGATGCCGTCAGGGGTTTGAGGCACAAAGGCGGTAGACCCCTCAATACGGGAGCAGCTCTCCAGTACTTGAGGGATAACGTTTTCACTTCCTCTGCCGGAAGCAGGCAGCCGGAAGGAGTTCCACAGGTCCTAGTATTGCTAAGTGGCGGAAAATCATTCGACGGTGTTGACGCACCGGCCGCTGCCCTCAAACAGATGGGCGTCTTGATCTTTGCAATTGGAAGTAGAGGATCTGACAGCAGAGAATTACAGAAAGTATCTCACGATCCCAATTATGCTCTGTCTGTGTCCGAATTCACCGACCTTCCCAGTGTCCAACAGCAGCTGCAGGCCTCTGTGGAGGCTGTGGTTGTTGACGTCACCCCCGAGTCACCGACTGTACTCGGTATGTTTTCAAGCATGCTCCTCTGAAGGCGACCTACGCAGTTGCCCGTCTCAATTCTAAGCACATGTAGGCATAGAAATGATGTTGGATACATGCTTAGTTCCCGGTTTGCCTGATGTGATGACCATGCCATGTTTAGCTTCTGGAAGGAGTGAGACAGCTTAGGACATTTCAAGACAGTCCTCTAGTTGACAGGGGTCCCGGGAGGCATCTTTGATCAAAGGTTTTGACTCTTTTGCCTTCCCTTCTTTTCTCAGTTGACACTGCCAAAAAGGACATTGTATTCCTCCTCGATGGTTCTGACGGCACGAGGAACGGCTTCCCTGCCATGCGGGATTTTGTCGAAAAAGTGGTGGAAAAGCTCAATGTGGGAGAAAACAAAGACCGTGTTTCTGTGGTCCAATTCAGCAGAGAATCTGAGGTCCATTTCTATCTAAACACGTACAATACAAGAGAGGATATTGTGGATGCGATCAGAGGGCTTAGACACAGAGGAGGAAGACCCCTAAACACCGGGGCAGCCCTCCAATATGTCAGGGACAATGTCTTTACAACCTCCTCGGGGAGTAGACATCGACAAGGTGTCAAGCAAATGTTGATCCTGCTAACCGGAGGAAGGTCTACTGACAATGTTGACGCCCCAGCCTCTGCTCTCAAACAGCAGGGCGTCTTTGTGATTGGTATTGGAACAAGGACCTCTGACAGTAGAGAGCTGCAGAAGTTATCATATGAGCCGTCTTATGCGCTATCAGTCTCTGAATTCACCGACCTCCCTAGTGTCCAAACACAGCTCTCTTCTGTCATGGGCACAGCGCTAGCAAGGGTTACACCTTTGCCACCAACAGTGACGGGTAAGAAAGTGACACATTCTTTGTAGGATGTTGTTTGAAGTCAGTTCATGTATAAATTTCCCAGCCTAGGTCAAAAGTCCACAAACTGAAATACATGAGTTTTACTAGCAGTGATAAATTAAGGTATCTTTGGAGATCTGCTTTCATTATCTGACTTGCATCGGGGCAGAATTTGCTACTTCACCCTGAATTTGTCTTATGTTCCCTAGTGGTGCGACAGCAGCCAGCAGGAAGGGATGTGGTGTTCTTGCTGGATGGATCTGATGGCACTAGAACTGGATTCCCAGCAATGCGAGACTTTGTCCAAAGGGTAGTAGAGACACTCAGTGTAGATGACAACAAAGACCGTGTCTCAGTGGTCCAGTACAGCAGGGATCCAGCTGTCCAGTTCTACTTGAACACGTACACGACGAAAAGCCAGATCCTTGATGCCGTCAGGGGTTTGAGGCACAAAGGCGGTAGACCCCTCAATACGGGAGCAGCTCTCCAGTACTTGAGGGATAACGTTTTCACTTCCTCTGCCGGAAGCAGGCAGCCGGAAGGAGTTCCACAGGTCCTAGTATTGCTAAGTGGCGGAAAATCATTCGACGGTGTTGACGCACCGGCCGCTGCCCTCAAACAGATGGGCGTCTTGATCTTTGCAATTGGAAGTAGAGGATCTGACAGCAGAGAATTACAGAAAGTATCTCACGATCCCAATTATGCTCTGTCTGTGTCCGAATTCACCGACCTTCCCAGTGTCCAACAGCAGCTGCAGGCCTCTGTGGAGGCTGTGGTTGTTGACGTCACCCCCGAGTCACCGACTGTACTCGGTATGTTTTCAAGCATGCTCCTCTGAAGGCGACCTACGCAGTTGCCCGTCTCAATTCTAAGCACATGTAGGCATAGAAATGATGTTGGATACATGCTTAGTTCCCGGTTTGCCTGATGTGATGACCATGCCATGTTTAGCTTCTGGAAGGAGTGAGACAGCTTAGGACATTTCAAGACAGTCCTCTAGTTGACAGGGGTCCCGGGAGGCATCTTTGATCAAAGGTTTTGACTCTTTTGCCTTCCCTTCTTTTCTCAGTTGACACTGCCAAAAAGGACATTGTATTCCTCCTCGATGGTTCTGACGGCACGAGGAACGGCTTCCCTGCCATGCGGGATTTTGTCGAAAAAGTGGTGGAAAAGCTCAATGTGGGAGAAAACAAAGACCGTGTTTCTGTGGTCCAATTCAGCAGAGAATCTGAGGTCCATTTCTATCTAAACACGTACAATACAAGAGAGGATATTGTGGATGCGATCAGAGGGCTTAGACACAGAGGAGGAAGACCCCTAAACACCGGGGCAGCCCTCCAATATGTCAGGGACAATGTCTTTACAACCTCCTCGGGGAGTAGACATCGACAAGGTGTCAAGCAAATGTTGATCCTGCTAACCGGAGGAAGGTCTACTGACAATGTTGACGCCCCAGCCTCTGCTCTCAAACAGCAGGGCGTCTTTGTGATTGGTATTGGAACAAGGACCTCTGACAGTAGAGAGCTGCAGAAGTTATCATATGAGCCGTCTTATGCGCTATCAGTCTCTGAATTCACCGACCTCCCTAGTGTCCAAACACAGCTCTCTTCTGTCATGGGCACAGCGCTAGCAAGGGTTACACCTTTGCCACCAACAGTGACGGGTAAGAAAGTGACACATTCTTTGTAGGATGTTGTTTGAAGTCAGTTCATGTATAAATTTCCCAGCCTAGGTCAAAAGTCCACAAACTGAAATACATGAGTTTTACTAGCAGTGATAAATTAAGGTATCTTTGGAGATCTGCTTTCATTATCTGACTTGCATCGGGGCAGAATTTGCTACTTCACCCTGAATTTGTCTTATGTTCCCTAGTGGTGCGACAGCAGCCAGCAGGAAGGGATGTGGTGTTCTTGCTGGATGGATCTGATGGCACTAGAACTGGATTCCCAGCAATGCGAGACTTTGTCCAAAGGGTAGTAGAGACACTCAGTGTAGATGACAACAAAGACCGTGTCTCAGTGGTCCAGTACAGCAGGGATCCAGCTGTCCAGTTCTACTTGAACACGTACACGACGAAAAGCCAGATCCTTGATGCCGTCAGGGGTTTGAGGCACAAAGGCGGTAGACCCCTCAATACGGGAGCAGCTCTCCAGTACTTGAGGGATAACGTTTTCACTTCCTCTGCCGGAAGCAGGCAGCCGGAAGGAGTTCCACAGGTCCTAGTATTGCTAAGTGGCGGAAAATCATTCGACGGTGTTGACGCACCGGCCGCTGCCCTCAAACAGATGGGCGTCTTGATCTTTGCAATTGGAAGTAGAGGATCTGACAGCAGAGAATTACAGAAAGTATCTCACGATCCCAATTATGCTCTGTCTGTGTCCGAATTCACCGACCTTCCCAGTGTCCAACAGCAGCTGCAGGCCTCTGTGGAGGCTGTGGTTGTTGACGTCACCCCCGAGTCACCGACTGTACTCGGTATGTTTTCAAGCATGCTCCTCTGAAGGCGACCTACGCAGTTGCCCGTCTCAATTCTAAGCACATGTAGGCATAGAAATGATGTTGTATACATGCTTAGTTCCCGGTTTGCCTGATGTGATGACCATGCCATGTTTAGCTTCTGGAAGGAGTGAGACAGCTTAGGACATTTCAAGACAGTCCTCTAGTTGACAGGGGTCCCGGGAGGCATCTTTGATCAAAGGTTTTGACTCTTTTGCCTTCCCTTCTTTTCTCAGTTGACACTGCCAAAAAGGACATTGTATTCCTCCTCGATGGTTCTGACGGCACGAGGAACGGCTTCCCTGCCATGCGGGATTTTGTCGAAAAAGTGGTGGAAAAGCTCAATGTGGGAGAAAACAAAGACCGTGTTTCTGTGGTCCAATTCAGCAGAGAATCTGAGGTCCATTTCTATCTAAACACGTACAATACAAGAGAGGATATTGTGGATGCGATCAGAGGGCTTAGACACAGAGGAGGAAGACCCCTAAACACCGGGGCAGCCCTCCAATATGTCAGGGACAATGTCTTTACAACCTCCTCGGGGAGTAGACATCGACAAGGTGTCAAGCAAATGTTGATCCTGCTAACCGGAGGAAGGTCTACTGACAATGTTGACGCCCCAGCCTCTGCTCTCAAACAGCAGGGCGTATTTGTGATTGGTATTGGAACAAGGACCTCTGACAGTAGAGAGCTGCAGAAGTTATCATATGAGCCGTCTTATGCGCTATCAGTCTCTGAATTCACCGACCTCCCTAGTGTCCAAACACAGCTCTCTTCTGTCATGGGCACAGCGCTAGCAAGGGTTACACCTTTGCCACCAACAGTGACGGGTAAGAAAGTGACACATTCTTTGTAGGATGTTGTTTGAAGTCAGTTCCATGTATAAATTTCCCAGCCTAGGTCAAAAGTCCACAAACTGAAATACATGAGTTTTACTAGCAGTGATAAATTAAGGTATCTTTGGAGATCTGCTTTCATTATCTGACTTGCATCGGGGCAGAATTTGCTACTTCACCCTGAATTTGTCTTATGTTCCCTAGTGGTGCGACAGCAGCCAGCAGGAAGGGATGTGGTGTTCTTGCTGGATGGATCTGATGGCACTAGAACTGGATTCCCAGCAATGCGAGACTTTGTCCAAAGGGTAGTAGAGACACTCAGTGTAGATGACGACAAAGACCGTGTCTCAGTGGTCCAGTACAGCAGGGATCCAGCTGTCCAGTTCTACTTGAACACGTACACGACGAAAAGCCAGATCCTTGATGCCGTCAGGGGTTTGAGGCACAAAGGCGGTAGACCCCTCAATACGGGAGCAGCTCTCCAGTACTTGAGGGATAACGTTTTCACTTCCTCTGCCGGAAGCAGGCAGCCGGAAGGAGTTCCACAGGTCCTAGTATTGCTAAGTGGCGGAAAATCATTCGACGGTGTTGACGCACCGGCCGCTGCCCTCAAACAGATGGGCGTCTTGATCTTTGCAATTGGAAGTAGAGGATCTGACAGCAGAGAATTACAGAAAGTATCTCACGATCCCAATTATGCTCTGTCTGTGTCCGAATTCACCGACCTTCCCAGTGTCCAACAGCAGCTGCAGGCCTCTGTGGAGGCTGTGGTTGTTGACGTCACCCCCGAGTCACCGACTGTACTCGGTATGTTTTCAAGCATGCTCCTCTGAAGGCGACCTACGCAGTTGCCCGTCTCAATTCTAAGCACATGTAGGCATAGAAATGATGTTGTATACATGCTTAGTTCCCGGTTTGCCTGATGTGATGACCATGCCATGTTTAGCTTCTGGAAGGAGTGAGACAGCTTAGGACATTTCAAGACAGTCCTCTAGTTGACAGGGGTCCCGGGAGGCATCTTTGATCAAAGGTTTTGACTCTTTTGCCTTCCCTTCTTTTCTCAGTTGACACTGCCAAAAAGGACATTGTATTCCTCCTCGATGGTTCTGACGGCACGAGGAACGGCTTCCCTGCCATGCGGGATTTTGTCGAAAAAGTGGTGGAAAAGCTCAATGTGGGAGAAAACAAAGACCGTGTTTCTGTGGTCCAATTCAGCAGAGAATCTGAGGTCCATTTCTATCTAAACACGTACAATACAAGAGAGGATATTGTGGATGCGATCAGAGGGCTTAGACACAGAGGAGGAAGACCCCTAAACACCGGGGCAGCCCTCCAATATGTCAGGGACAATGTCTTTACAACCTCCTCGGGGAGTAGACATCGACAAGGTGTCAAACAAATGTTGATCCTGCTAACCGGAGGAAGGTCTACTGACAATGTTGACGCCCCAGCCTCTGCTCTCAAACAGCAGGGCGTATTTGTGATTGGTATTGGAACAAGGACCTCTGACAGTAGAGAGCTGCAGAAGTTATCATATGAGCCGTCTTATGCGCTATCAGTCTCTGAATTCACCGACCTCCCTAGTGTCCAAACACAGCTCTCTTCTGTCATGGGCACAGCGCTAGCAAGGGTTACACCTTTGCCACCAACAGTGACGGGTAAGAAAGTGACACATTCTTTGTAGGATGTTGTTTGAAGTCAGTTCCATGTATAAATTTCCCAGCCTAGGTCAAAAGTCCACAAACTGAAATACATGAGTTTTACTAGCAGTGATAAATTAAGGTATCTTTGGAGATCTGCTTTCATTATCTGACTTGCATCGGGGCAGAATTTGCTACTTCACCCTGAATTTGTCTTATGTTCCCTAGTGGTGCGACAGCAGCCAGCAGGAAGGGATGTGGTGTTCTTGCTGGATGGATCTGATGGCACTAGAACTGGATTCCCAGCAATGCGAGACTTTGTCCAAAGGGTAGTAGAGACACTCAGTGTAGATGACGACAAAGACCGTGTCTCAGTGGTCCAGTACAGCAGGGATCCAGCTGTCCAGTTCTACTTGAACACGTACACGACGAAAAGCCAGATCCTTGATGCCGTCAGGGGTTTGAGGCACAAAGGCGGTAGACCCCTCAATACGGGAGCAGCTCTCCAGTACTTGAGGGATAACGTTTTCACTTCCTCTGCCGGAAGCAGGCAGCCGGAAGGAGTTCCACAGGTCCTAGTATTGCTAAGTGGCGGAAAATCATTCGACGGTGTTGACGCACCGGCCGCTGCCCTCAAACAGATGGGCGTCTTGATCTTTGCAATTGGAAGTAGAGGATCTGACAGCAGAGAATTACAGAAAGTATCTCACGATCCCAATTATGCTCTGTCTGTGTCCGAATTCACCGACCTTCCCAGTGTCCAACAGCAGCTGCAGGCCTCTGTGGAGGCTGTGGTTGTTGACGTCACCCCCGAGTCACCGACTGTACTCGGTATGTTTTCAAGCATGCTCCTCTGAAGGCGACCTACGCAGTTGCCCGTCTCAATTCTAAGCACATGTAGGCATAGAAATGATGTTGGATACATGCTTAGTTCCCGGTTTGCCTGATGTGATGACCATGCCATGTTTAGCTTCTGGAAGGAGTGAGACAGCTTAGGACATTTCAAGACAGTCCTCTAGTTGACAGGGGTCCCGGGAGGCATCTTTGATCAAAGGTTTTGACTCTTTTGCCTTCCCTTCTTTTCTCAGTTGACACTGCCAAAAAGGACATTGTATTATTGTGGATATAAATTACCCAGCCTGAGTCACAAAGCTACAGCCTGAAATATTAGATGTACTAGCATTAAGAGATTAATCTTTGTCATGGAAGGTTCATTTTTCCTAATGTGGTAATTTATACATTAAGATTAATGAAAACTCGGTGTGCTGTGGTGGTGCAGGGGTTTAGCACAACCCACATGTGGAGGACTTCATTCTCAATGCGGCGGTCGAGAATGCATCGACCGCCGCGGCAAAGGTCGCCAGGATTCCTGCCCTGGCGACCTTTGCCGCATGTCTTCCCCTTCTCTCATTGCCCACTTTCCTGTCAATTAACTGTCAAATAAAAGCCACTAGAGCCAATAAAATCTTTACATAAGAAATAATGAAAACTAACAGGTTATCACATTTTTGACAATACTATGTAATCTTAAAAAATCTACCTTAATGACTGAAAAACAAAGCAAACTAAATTCCTTTGGCAAAAACTTAAATATGCACGGGCAATTACTTGGTGTCCTAATTTGAACATACCACAGGGCTTTGTGCTTAGTCCGGTTCTTTTTATACTGTTCACCCACGACTGTGTAGCCATATACTCCTCTAACAGGGTTCTAAATTTTGTAGATGACACCACCGCAGTGGGTCTGATAAACAATGTTCAGAACCTGTACAGAAAGGAATTCCAGAACCTGTCCCAGTGGTGTTGAGTAAACAACCTGGTGCTCTATACCAGCAAGACCAAGGACACCGTAGTGGACTCCAGGAGGTAGCGCACCCACCTATTAGTATACAAGGGTGGTAGTGGAGTGCCTAGACAACATCAAATTCCTGGGCATCCACATCACCTCTGGTCACTGAACTCTTCTTTTCTGATGAGGAAGGCCCAGCAAAAACTCCTCAGGAAATTGAAAGGGGCTGGACTCAGTTGTTAAAAAACCTCCACAGAGCTGTGACTGAGAGCATCCTCTGCCTCAGCATGACTGTGTGGTACAGCAACTGCAGAATCTAGGACAAAAGGAATTTGGGCCAATATTCTCTGCCCCCTTCAGACACACCCTCTCCCTTATGCTGCATCCTAAGGACTAAGACTTTATCACTGAGGGTACCACTCTAATTTCATTATGAACTAGAAACATAATTAGAATTAAAAATATTACATCATGTCTTGAAGGTTTGATTCAGCTGTTGAGGTTCTGCTAGACTTTCTTGATATCCTCATTTCTGACTGACAGTATCAAACATATTCTCATTTTATCCATCTGTCTTAAGTTGACTACATGCAATTGTTTCTCCAGACTAAAACCTCTGATTGTGGTCAGAGTAACTACATATAAACAATGAAATTAAATAATTGCACTTCAATTATGAACATAGACAGGAATTGTGTGTAATCAAATGTGTTAGGGTTTTGATGTTGATCAGATGCAAAAACATGATGTGATGCTTACAAGCGTCCTATCATCATCATCATCATCATCATCATCATCATCATCATCATCACAGATGCACTCTAAAGTACTTTGTTCTTAACTCTTCAACACACTCAGATGGGATTTTATAAATTTAGTTACATCCATGATGTACTCTGTGCTTGCAGTTAAAATGTTTGGGCATAGGGACCAAGGGGTTGTGTGTGAATTCATCAAACAGTTGGCCTTCAGTTTTTTTCTGTCATTGTTTACAATAACCATTCAGAGAGGAAAAGCATTCCATTAAGGCAGCTCCTTCTCAGATGGAAACTTTTTATTATTCATTGACTTAAAAGGCAAAGCTGAGGTAATTTTAAAGCCTCTGGGTGATGGCTTTGGCAACTTCAGAAGGAATTTGATCCCTGCCCACTTTGGAGGTGTCAGCCTTCGCAGTCTAAACACAGACAGGGTTGTGGTAAAACAGCTCAGGCCCTGTAGTGCAAAATGGCCTATTTAGTAATATCTAAATCAGGTCCACATCATTTAAATCAAGTTATTTTGATCACTCGCTTAAGATTACTTTGAATTTAGACTAATGCATTGTCATTTTGTTTTTCTTACAGCGGAATCGCAAGGCCCAAGAAAAGATGTCGTCTTCCTTATTGATGGATCGGATGGTGTTGGGCGAGAATTTGCTATCATCCAAGAGTTCATCCGTAGAGTGGTCGAGAGCCTCAACGTGGGTGAAAACAAGATCCGAATTGGTGTGGTCCAGTATGGTGACTCTGCCAAGGCTGACATGCATCTCAATACCTATACAACAAAAGAAGGCGTCCTGAACGGCATCAGGGAAATGAGACAGCTTGGAGGAAGACAGCGGAACCTTGGCCAAGCATTGCAGTTTCTTAGTCAGAACGTCATGATACCAGCACGAGGTAGCAGGAAGCGAGAAGGTGTGCCGCAGTTTGCTATTGTTGTGTCCAGTAGGCCCTCAACAGATGATATCACTCGTCAAGCCTCTTCCCTCAAGCAATCTGGAGTCATCTCATTCAGCATTGGCACAAGGGAGATCAACCCCACAGAACTAAAAGTAGTGTCATATGTCCCAAATTTCTCCTTTACTGTTGATGACCTCCCTGGCTTGTACATAGTCCAAGAAAATCTCATCAACACAATAACAGAGTTATCAGACGAGGATATTGCAAGATTGAGACCTCAATTCCCAACTTATGAAGGTAAATTGTCTTTATTTCCTTTCTCTTTAAATCTCTATAGTTTTTTTTAGCTCTGAAGGATGCTATACTAATAAAGTTTACTTATCTATTTGCCAGAATTACAACAAGCTTTAGTACTCCTAAAACAGGACTGAAACATCCTTAGACTGTTAGGCCATTTCTAAAGGTGAACTTCCTGGTCCTGCGTAATTTGAAAGCGTTTCCTGTTCTTAACTGGGAAACATCTAACACATCCACAGCTAAAACAGCTGCAGATGATTTGGTGTTTACTTTAGTGCTGATAATTTATTTATTTTGCACTTTGAATACAGAGTTTTCCACCCTGTAGGTTGAGTCCTGGCAATGCTTTAAAAGTACATCTATAGCTTGAGAAGTTAAAGATATGTTTAAAGCATTGCAACAGCAGAAAAGCGACTGATGATCAAAACATGTAAAGTAACAAAGATAAAAATATTATACATAAAAACAGAAGAATAATATACTGCATAAAAAGAGCAACATTACAACATGAAATAATGCAATTATTAAAATTAATAAACTGATCCAAAGGAATGTGAATCTGAGTAGAATAACTGAATGGATGTGAATGTGTATTTCCACAATAAACGTTTTAGAAAAGTATGTAAATGAAAGGGTGAAACACAAACTGTTTTTTTCCCCATTCATTCAGAGTATTTCTAGTAAATACTGCATTCACTTTGACGGGTAACCAATCACAACCAGTAAATCAAAATGCAGCACCAAGCTCCAGTCATTATAAAGCAGAACATTATTAAGAGAACACAATAAAACTTTATACAATACCTTAATTTACTACTCTAGGAATATTTAATTGATGTTCCTAGAGTAATATCAACAAATGCTTAATAATTACTGTTTTAAGTATTTTTTTTTATTTTGCACTTAAATCCGACCAGCATTAAGACATAATTTAAGATTACATATCTTGTTTTAAAATCTACTCAATCTGGATGTAAACTGAAGTGCAAAAACAGATGCTATATATCTGAATTGTATTTCATTGTGTTTGCCTTTTTAAGACTCTCCATAGTTGTTGTTTTTTTTAAGTATTGTCAATAATGTCTTCCAAAAGTACATAATTACCTAGTCAAATGTTCGAATTTCCTATTAACATTTTTTAAGACATCAACACAGTGGTGTTTTATGGTACAGAAATCTGAAAACATAGAAACAACTTTCGTTCCTACAATGACTGAAACAAAATAGTTAAACGTTTTTCAATCATTTGGTCAACACAAGTACAAATACTTTTAAGGTCTTGATGGTCTTCTTGGTATACGATTGTCTTAGATTAGGGTTTCTACATGCCCCATGTTTTTAATCCTACATCCAAGTAAGGGAGCATTAATCATAGCATTTTATTTTGCTTGTGTCTTAACAGTATTCACACCACCAGCAGCAACAGGAGATAAGAGGGATGTCGTCTTTCTGATTGATGGCTCTTCTGCAACACGTAGTGAGTTCCCATCCATCCGTGACATGATAAGAAGAGTTGTGGAACAGCTGGATGTAGGACTGGACAGGGTCAGAGTCTCAGTGGTACAGTACAGCGACAATCCAAAGCCAGAATTCCTCCTCAACGAGCACTCCACCAAAGCCGAAGTCCGGCAGGCTGTGGGGAAACTCAGAAGCAGCGGTGGAAATCGGCTCAACACGGGCCGGGCTCTTGAATGGGTCTCCAGGAACATCTACCAGAGATCTGCAGGAAGCCGCATCGAGGAAGGCGTGCCTCAGTTCCTCATTCTGGTCACAGGCGGCAGGTCTTCAGATGATGTGTCCACACAAGCTGACCAGCTAAAGAGAAATCAGATTGCACCCCTTGCCATTGGTTCAAGAAACGCCGATCTAAATGAGCTGAGACAGATTTCCTTAAAGCCTGAGCTTGTGTACTCCGTTGACAGTTTTCAACAACTTCCAAGAGTGGATCCACAACTCATTAGTTCAGTCCAAACAATATCCACCTCTGACATCATCAGCAGTTATATTCCAACAGTGGATATAGGTAAGAAATGTTATTTTTACTTTACCGTTAGTGGTAACCTGCTGGAATTGATGTTTTGTCATATTTTTGTTTACTTTGCAGCCACCCTAGATCTTGGGAAAAAGGACATCATCTTCCTCATTGATGGCTCAGACACCACAGGTCCCAATGGGATTGCCCATATTCGAGACTTTATCGTCAGCATTGTCCAACAGCTCGATGTGCAGCCTGATAAAGTTCGCATTGCTGTTGTTCAGTACGCAGACAGAGCTAAAACTGAGTTCTCACTCAACACCCACAACAACAAGCAGGCTGTGCTTTCTGCTGTCAAACGCCTTCGTCAGATGGGCGGACGCTCCTCTCAGCTGGCCAATGCCATTGATCATGTTTTAGAGAATGAGGTCAAACCATTGGCCGGCGTTCGTCTGTCTGATGCCTCCCAGCATCTTGTGGTGCTCACAGGAGGACCGTCCTCCCAATCGGTTTCTATCTCTGGACCGCTGCTGAAGAACAAGCGGGTGAACTGCATTGGTGTTGGGACTGGCAACGCTGACAGATCTCAGCTAAGTCAAATTGCCACGTCGTCAGAAGATGTTGTTACAGTGCCTACATTCCCCAACTTACCAACAGCAAAAGACAGGGTTATTACCAGACTGAAAGGCTCCACAGGGACCGATTTCCCCACATATGTTTATCCAAGTAAGTAAGATAACTTAACGTGTCCACCTGGCTATGGGGCAGATTCATTAGAGGGTAAACCAAAAATATGCCCTAAAAACAACAACAACAAAAAATCTACAAAAATAGACAATAGCCAAGTGTACAAAAGTATTTTGGGATCTAGTACAACTTCAAAAATGTAAAGTGAGTCAAATACACCGCACTTATTCATAAAAATGTAGATTATTTTGTTCTGCACAGAAGCTGAGATAGGACAGTCTTTAAATAATTAACATTATTCTAAATAAATTCTTTATTACATTGTCTCTTTATAAATGATTCTAAGGTAATCCAGATTATTTACATAGCTCTAATTCACAACAAATGTTATCTCAAAAAAGCAAATTCTTTCCAGTCACACAGAATTTAAACCAAATCAGATGGAAATAAATTCAGTGACGCAGTTTAATTCGATCCTAAACACAAAAACAAGACATTTAAGAGCCAGTTGGTCCAAAGTTATCAATCCGGCCAACTGGATCAAGTCTCTGAGTTTCCAACTATTAGAATAAAAAGCTGGAAAGTATTCATCCAATAAAAAGGAAAAATCTTTTCAGGCACTGAGATTTAAGGGTTGATATGTGAACCTCTGTAGCAACAGCACAGGAACCGTTCAGATGTTTTACAGTGATGCATTCTGGGTAAAGTTTTTCTCATGACCATCATGTTTAAATCTCCCTCCAGAATTACTACTCTAATTTATGGTGAAGACGTTTACTGGCAGCATTAACCTGATTTCTGTATTGTTTAGTTGTTTTGACTGAATAATCTTTGTTCATCTAAAATACAGACGTGATTACATTTTAGCACAACAAAATACATTTTATTATCTCTTGCTAATGAAATAGCTTATTATTGAAACATTTTGCCATTTCCGAGTAGATTTTTATCTTTTGTTATTCTGGGCATTCTAGTTTTTATGTAGTCAAAAGTGAGATTCAGCTAAAAAACAAAGTTAAACTTATATTAAACTGTAGCAAAAGCATAAATATAATATCTACTGCTTTTTGATTCGAGTCAAAACTGACAGAAATTTAAACGACAACAAACATGTGGCTACGTTCCCCATTCTCCCTCATGTCCATTCTGACTCTTTGCTACATGTTTATTTCCTTTTAGCGGAAGATTTGCCTCAATCCAAAAAGGCTGACATAGTATTCCTAATGGATGGATCCATCAACCTGGGCCAGAGCAACTTCAACAACGTCAGGGACTTCATCATGAATCTTATTGATCTATTCTACAACGAAAGAGACAACCTACGAATCGGCCTTGCGCAGTATGCCACAGATGTGAGCGACGCCTTTTTCCTCAACACCTACAGCAACAGGGACGATGTCATCGAAGCTATCGGCAAGATAGAATACAAAGGCGGACGCAGAATCATGACCGGCGACGCCATTCGCCACATGCAAGACGTCCATTTTAGCAAGCAGAGAGGCAGTAGGAAAGATGAAGGTACTCCTCAGATCCTCATGCTTGTCACAGGAGGTCGCTCACAGGACGACGGGAAGACTGCCGCGCTGGGCCTGAAGAACAAAGGCGTAAGGATCTTTGCTGTTGGAGTGGGCGACATTCAGGATGAGCTGGAAAACCTTGCGAGTCAGTCGTCTACCGTGGCCCGAGCACAGACCTTCCAGGAGCTGTCAGAGCTCAATGAACAAATCCTGGAGGCTTTGGACGATGAAGTGAAGGGGAAACTTTGCATTGATACACAACAAGCAGCTAAACGTAAGATACAGCTGCTAAACCTAAAATTTGCTTTTCAGATTAAAATTTCAATGTTTTTGATAAGAAAATATCTAAACTGCAAAAATTGTGTTTTACAGCCTGCAATGTTGAGGTGCTAGTCGGCTTTGATGTGTCTGGCCAGAACATCTTCAGCACTCAAAGTAACCTTCAGAACAAGATGAACGCCATTCTGCAAAGAATTTCTAAAATGGCCCCCATCAGTTGCTCTGGAGGGCAGAACCCCTCCATCCAGGTGGGCATGCTGGCCTTAGACTCTGCCTCCAGGCCGGTCCAAATCGACTTCAAGGACAACCCTGATGAGCTGTTTGAGGCCTTCAGAGGCCTGCGGAGTCAGGGCCCCTTCATCCTGAATGCTCAGACCATCCAAGCCTACATGAACCGGTTCCGAGTCAGACAAGCCGACACCATCAAGGTTGGTTCCTCAAACACTTGGAAACGACTTGCAGAGCTATTGGAAAATCATAAACTGATCATTGTTTCCACTTTGAACCTAAAGGTCATCATTCATCTGACGGATGGTCTCGATGCTCCATACGCTGAAATAAAGAGACGAGTTGAGGAGCTTCGTCAGTCGGGTACGGAGATCTCACAGGAGAAAGAGCTTGATTACTGTCCAGCTGTTTTTTTAACATTATGTTTCTGTACAACCTCAATCAGGAGTGAACAGTTTCATTCTGGTTGGGCTGGAGCGGGTGGAGCAGTTTGAAGAGGCTTTGCTGTTGGAATTTGGCCGCGGCTTTAGGTACACAAGGCCCTTAAAACTCAACGTCATGGACCTGGACTATGAACTTATGGAGGAACTGGTGGGTACAGATAGAACCTAACCAAGGTCTTTTCTGGAGGTTAAATTTCCTTAGACAGTTCTTGAAAAATATTTTGCTTTTCCTCCTTAGGACAACATCGCAGAGAGGGAGTGCTGTGGCGTTCCATGCAAATGTACTGGGAACCGAGGAGACCGAGGGGGCGTGGGCCTGCCCGGGATTAAGGTACCTTCACCGGACACCGGCATATTTCTGTAACCCTGGGTTAGCTTCCTAAGGGAAAACTAATACTTTCATTGCTCTTCTGTAGGGTAGTCCGGGATTACCAGGAAGCCCGGGACATCCTGGTGACGAGGGTGGACCAGTGAGTCCAAATGTCTTTTTATATCAGCCACCTTTCATATCTTTAATGTTTTTGTATTCAGCTTCCATTTCTTATAATCCCAGGGAGAAAGAGGTCCTCCTGGTGTTAACGGTACTCAGGGCTTCCAGGGATGTCCTGGACAGAGAGGTGTCAAGGTTTGAATTATTTTTTCACCTTTCAGCTGAATAAAGGAAGAAGCTTTAATTAAATTACAGCAACAGTGATTCAAAGCTACATATTTTCTTTCCAGGGATCTCGCGGGTTCTCAGGAGAAAAGGTGAGTGTAATATTCCTAAGTAATAAAAAACATGTGATGCGTTATCTGCAGCTGTCTAAGCATCTAATTCTGCTTTAGGGTGAATTAGGAGAACTTGGACTTGATGGCATCAATGGAGAAGAAGTAAGGTTTTTTTCTGATATAATGAATCAGTTGCATTATGTTGTGTTTTCAGTTCTCTGTTGTTTTTCTCCCAAAGCTTGGTTTAATGGTGTGTTTAACATCTTTGCAGGGGAAAAGTGGAGTTGCTGGGCCTCCAGGTGACAGAGGAAACCCTGGCAGGAGAGTAAGAAACGTCACACAGTTTTATTTATTTCCTCTGATGCATTTAAAAAATGGATGAAAAAACTAAAACATTGTGTTTGTTAATTTTTTAGGGTGCTAAAGGAGCCAAAGGACAAGCAGGCGACATAGGACAAATGGGAATCAGAGGAGATCCTGTGCGTATTATAACATTTATCCTGAGGGCTTTGTTTGTATATCTCCTGTAGCCTCACAGCTAGAAGGTGCAGAAACCGTCTCGTTTCATCGTGTGTGCAAGGTGCTCTGGCATCCTCCCATAGTCCAAAAGACACAAATGTCAGATTAGTTGGTCACTTCTACCCCCCCTCCCAAACAACAGCCATGTTTCCATCAACTTTTTTTTATTCACATTTTGAGGTATCGTATAAGAAAAGGTTGGAGAAGGCAAAACTCAAAAAAAACTTCAGTTTTGTAAAGAAGTTTTTGTGCTTGCTTCAGGTGGTTTTTGGCTTAACCCCCAAAAAAAGCCCTCAAAGAGAAATGAAAGCACGTTTACAGAATGAGGCAGTTTTCCCTCCTTCAGTCAGGTCGACCCGGTTCTACTGGAACCAGAACGCATAAGCGAAACAAACGCCGTGGAAGATGAAGCTGCTTCTCTTCTTCCACTGGGGGCTCATTTTGTTTCAAAGAAACAATCTAACATTTTAATAACTTAAATAACAGATTAAAAACATTTATTCTATAACTCAGTTGCAAAAAGAGATTATGGGTTGATGGTCCAGTCGACACCTCCAGCTGCTGTGGCTCTGAGTCAAACCAACCTGTTCCCCTCCTGGCCTGTGGGGGCGCTGCACCAAGACCCACTGAAGGAAACGACAGAAAAACCTCTGAAGACACTGAGAGCAACTTCCTTCTTCACCAGATGGAAACAAGATGGAGGATTTTAGCGGTTGGAGGATTTCTCTTTAGGCTAAAGACCAGGAGCCATTTCTGCTGCTAGCGCTAGGCTAGCACATTAGCTTTGGTTGCATTCACCCAGGATGCCCTGCTCTGTAGTTGGGTTAAAGCGGACTGAACTGGGTTCTGACATAATGAATATTTACCTCACGTGACCCATTAGATGTTTTCAAGGAATTGCATTTCTTTCTCTACGTCTCCAGACAACACGTACCGTCGCCAACACTAGTTAACATAACAGAACAATTACATGTCCAACAGCAAGGGACTCCTGAAAACCCTTTCTCCATTGCCCTGTAATGTGCAGTTTCTACCTCCACTTCCTGTTTATTACATTTATTCGAAATATTAACATCCCAACGCTCTGCGTAGCCTGGCTGATTCACTCCAGACCAGTAGGTGAAACCACACCTCATTAGTAAAATTATCCCAACAGTTTTATTGAAACATGGCTGGTGGATGTTTAGGCGTTTGTCTTCTTCTCTGTGTCAACTGGTGATGGGACTTGTTGTTCACTGAACAACAGACATTAAGATGGAAGGAAAATGTGTCTGGTTCTGTTCTTGGTTTCTTTTTAAACTAAAAATAGACAGTAATCATATTCCACTGATATTTTTTATAAACATGGCCTTTACTTAGTTTTCTTAACATTAAGTGGAGGTAAAACTGAGGTAATTGTGTCTCTGTTCATTAGGGGACGAGGGGACGAGATAACAACAGTCCGGGACCTAAAGGAGAACGCGGTGATATCGGACCGCCGGTACAGCCCGATCTTTTTCTGCTCTTTTGGTTTAATTTTGATGTAATTATGGTGACAGGGATATCTGTTCCCGAATAACAGGGAGTTCCTGGTGAAGACGGGTTGAAAGGAACCCCTGGCGATCGTGGTAGACGGGTAAAAAACTCATTAAATCACTTACAAAGTTTTCAGGTTCCTTGTGAACCTAGCCTTCAGCGTATCCTTTGCTTTTTAAGGGACTTGATGGCAGAAGAGGCCAGCCAGGACAACCTGTAAGTTCCGCTCTGAAAAATTGCATCCCAATATCTGAGTAACGCTCACAGTAACGCACCACTGTGCTGCTCATCTAAAGGGAAACCGCGGGCTTCCTGGAGACAGAGGCCAGGCCGGACAGCCTGGTATCGCAGGCTCAAGAGTGAGTTTAGTTGCTTTACTTCACAGATGATGAATACTTGTTTTCATTGGATCCCAACAATTCCAAACAAAGCTTTGTGTGACTGTAGCTGACTTCATTCATTAGTCATTAGCTGTAAGATGAATGAACGGTGTAAAGACGTGCCCTGTCCTTTCCCAGGGTGCAGCTGGACCAGTCGGTACACGAGGACCCAAAGGGGAGGACGGCAACCCAGGACCCAGAGTAAGCCAACCAAACCATCAGCTCTTCTGTGTCTAGGGTCATGTTGGACACCTAACCCAAAATGTCCCGACGTTTCACCGTTCAGGGTCCTGGAGGTAATCCTGGTCCAAATGGAGAAAACGGAAGAAGAGGACCTCTAGGTCGCAAGGTATGGAGCGAATGTGACGAGTCTCAAGTTTCATTTTGAGACTGTTTGGACAACCAAGCTGCTTCACATGACTGAACACACAGAGAGACTGAGCTCCTGCCACATGAGCCTGATTATATCTGCGGAACCGAACCTTTCAGCCCACAGAAACACTCTCCTCGTGATTCACTACTTTGGCATTTTCTCAAAAAATACTCCAGTCCTCATTCCCTGTGTCTGGTTCTCATGTTTTCTTTGTAGGGAGAACCAGGAGAACCGGGACCCAAGGGTGTGATTGGACCGGTTGGCCCCCACGGAGAGCCGGTGAGGATAAAAGCTTCTTAACCTCTCTGTCCCGACTTCTTTCACTGAAACATATTAATTATGAGCACATTTGAATTATTTTCTCTATTCGTGTTTTCAGTAATTCAGAATATTTTATTGCATGACCTCCTAAAACTCGCAGCCGTGAAACTGGCAGTCATTCATGTTTCCAGCTCCAGGTCATGGAGCTTCTTTAGAAACGTGGCGTTAGCGTTAGCGGCTACATGTTTAGCAATGAGATGCTATTTTAGGCTAGCACAGCTTTGCTGATAGAAAAAAGTAATATTTTTCACTCTATGCAAGTTAATATTTTCAAACAACTTCATCTTGAAATGTTTACATAAATGTTAATACTGTGACTAAGAGTTCATATATAAAGTAATTTAACTCTTTAAAGATCAGAGTGTTTATGTAACTCCATTTAAAAAACACTGTTATTAAATATCAACAGAGACAGTTTGAAAAGCATCAAGTAGACAGGCAAACAATTTTTAAGGATACAAATATTTTCAATTACATTTTTTGTCATCTTAAATTAGGTAATTTATTTTTATAAATATCTGGTAAATATAAGGTATATTCATTTACATAAAGCTGAAGATGCTTGAATATGAGCAAAACGTCCCAGAAACCAGGAAGCCACAGCATTTCAAGGTCACAGCTTTTTGTTCCTGTTTTCTATTCAGGGTCAAGATGGCAGAGACGGGATCGGTTCGAAGGGAGAAAAAGGAAGGAAGGCAAGTGATTGTGCAGGACACGTTTGATGGTTCTCGTTCAGCTGGACGTTTTGATAAATGGATTTATGCGTTTACTGTTTGGCTAAACACTGCTTCATGAAGGCATGAATTTAACCCTTTCATGCATAAATTATGATCCTTGGTGTCAGGATTATTTTTTCAATTTTTTTTCTTAAGGCATAAGAAACAGTAGGAACATTTTTTTTAAAAATATATATTTGGTAACACTTTATTTGAAGGGGGTTGAATAAGACTGTCATGACACTGTCATAAACATGTCATAACACCTGTCATAAACATGTCATAACACCTGTCATGAACATGAATAAACCTTCATGAATATTTATGACTGTTGTCATAAAGCGTCATTCGGTAAATTATGACACTTTTAATACAAAGTTGACATTATTCAAAATGTCTTTATGACAACTTGACATTAACCAAGAAATCATCACTGTTTAAACTTTACCTTTAATAACAAAGTTACCTCATTTTTAAAGTGCAATCAGTAATACTTTTATAACAAATTTATATCAGTAATGATTTCTTGGTTAATGTCAAGTTGTCATAACAAAGACATTTTGAATAATGTCAACTTTGTATTAAAAGTGTCATAATTTACCAAATGACGCTTTATGACAACAGTCATAAATATTCATGAAGGCTTATTCATGTTCATGACAGGTGTTATGTCATGTTTATGACAGTGTCATGTCAGTCTTATTCAACCCCTTCAAATAAAGTGTTACCATATATTTTTTATTTTCTTTAAGTGATCAATTGTAATTTTCTCCAAATACAAAGTTGTTATTTGAAAAATACATCAGAAGTGTTGTTCTTTGGTCTGTTGGCCATATTGGATTTAATAAAAATAATTTCTTGCATTTGAAGTTGATGGCCAGTAGATGATAGTGTCTTTTATGATGAATTAGTGTCCACTTCAGTGGTCTGTGTGCATTTATAACATAAAAATCCACAAGAAGCTCAAGAAAATGGCTTTCAGATAGCTGTCCACTGTAGTGACCACTATATATGAAAAGGTTAATTATTTCATACCGTCTGCTCTTCTTTACAGGGCGATGATGGTTTCCCAGGATTCCCTGGACTCAAGGTCAGGCGAAGTCACGTTTCCAGGTCGCACTGTGGATCGTCTGCAGGTTGTTTGATGAGTTTGATGGTTTCAGGGTGCAGCCGGAGACCCTGGACCCCGCGGAGGACCCGGACCCAGAGGGAACCGTGGACAAAGAGTACGTTCACATTCCTTCCCTGCTTTGCACTAATAAATGTTTGCAGCAGTGGAATGAAATCACCTTGCATGCATCCTGACTTCATGCTGACTCTTTCCAGGGTGTCTCCGGGGATGTTGGATCACCTGGACAGAAGGGAGAAATTGGATATCCTGGACCCTATGTGAGCATTTTTGGGATGGGTGGGCAGGAGAGGGAACGAACTGTTGTTGCACAACACCCCCCCCCCTTCTCTCTCTCTACTTCCTCTTCTGAGAGGAGGGAGATGTTGCTCCCAGCTCTCCGTCTAACGGGTGAATTGAGTTTCCTAAATCTGCCGAGATTTACCCTACCCAGAACTGAAGTAAACTCTGTTTAAGCTGGGTGCGAGAAAGACTAGCCTGGTTTCTGACGACCTCCATCCAGATGTCCCACCCTTTTTCACCCTGTGAACTAGCCAGATAGAGTAGCCCGGAATCAGCTAGTTTCACAGAGCACACCTGTTAACGGTCGCTCTTTCTCTTATTACAACTTGCACTTGTTATTGAACCAGGTTGGTTTTAGTGACTCGGGCGAGTCCCAAGGGTGTTGTTTTAGTTTTGGCTAAAAGCAACCTATAAAACATTTTCCACTTTTCCCTCCCAGAATCAAACTTCATAGCTATTTTACAACCATCAAAGAACTTTAGGGTGACTCATTAACTGAATGTCCACAACATCTTTTAGATTTTCTTGATGCTAATTATTTTATTAGTAAGGCAGTTTTGCAAGGGTCAGTACAGCTTAAATCAGTAGCAGAAATAATCAAATAAGTAAAATCAATAATCTAGCCTATCTTTCCCTAATGCTGACACTGTGAACTAAAAAAGAGAAACTTTGAGAGAGACGGACGGTGTTTGGCATTTTGAACCCCAGAACTGGCCTGATGATGAAAAAGGCGTTGCAGCAGCAGGAGGCTCCCAGTACAGGAAGAGTACTGAGTCAGAGCGGCAGGTCTCGGGCCTCAGGGTGACTTCCTCATGCGCATAGCGGCCCTCTCCTTCTTGTCTTGCAGCTCTGTAGCTCCTTTCTCTTCGTCTCACGATCTTTCTGGTCCTTGGAGATGTAGAAGAGCTGGTCTCATGGAAGGAACACACCAGTTCTTCCTCTTTGCCTTTGTTCTTTATCTTTGTCTTTATCTTCATCTTTGCCTTGGTCTTTGTCTTTGGGGTCTTGAACCCAGCTGGTGAGAAAAGTGCAATTTGAAGCCACATGCTGCGGGGCTAACGGGTTGGTCCCCATGTGCAGAACAGTCTTCGGTTCTGTGGCTCCGGCTCTTCTTCAGCTGCAGAGTTCTTTGTCCATCTCGATCTTGGCTTGAAGCTGCCTGAAGGATCCAACCAAAGACTCCTCTTTGCACTCACCTTATATAGGATATATCTACCCTTTTGGTGCATTTGCATTGGCTAGCTTTGTCTCATTGGCTGACTGCTTGGACCGATAATCTCATATCCATCACCATCTTTGGACATGACCTGATGTCTGTTCTAATGTCCCAGGTTGCTCAACAGCCCTCTTGTGTCTAACCTTCTCTTAGGTAAGTTGAAGTTTAGCAATAAGGCGTTGGACACCTCCGCTCTCCCATCAGTTCCTCTTTCCACCTGACCCTTCACCTACCATCTACCTCTAACACAACATCAGTGACCTTTAGTTACAGTTACACATTTTACACCATTTCCAGTTCAATGTCAAAATCACATTTATAACCTTTTAGTTTCTCTGATTTAGCATTCACTTATAATATTATAATAACCATTACTTATTAGTTACTCTTATAATCATAATGTGAGTTATTACAGACATTTCTGAAAAGAAACCAATAATAATTCATTATTCTAATCATTTGACACCATGTTACAGTTACTTGTTTCACCTGTAAGTATTTCAATAAGTATAAGACTAAGTGTAAATATTCTTATAATCAAACCAACATCAACCACCGGTTAAACCAATATTAATTATCGGCTTAATCATAAGTTATCATTATTAATTTAAGTATTTTACTCTGGGTTTTATTCAATTTCTCAAAACGTCTAGAATTTATTCCTTAAACCTTTAATGCCCAAAATGAGCAGTCTGAACTATTTTTAATCACTGCAGGCTGGAAACTTCCTCTTTCTCCAGGAAACCTGCTTTTCCTGTTTCATAACTCTCTTTCTGTCTGACTATGATTTTTTATGATTAAATAGAAAAAAGTAGAATTAAAGCAGGACACAATAACACACACAACCAGATTAATTTTATTACCGTCTGACTCTACTGTTGGGTCTTGATGTCACCTGTGTAATTAGTTTTAAAGATAACTTTATTTATTGTTATTATTAAACTAAAATCTCCAGCATGGGGAAGTGGGATGAGCTCGACTTTTCTCGACAGAACGTAAGATGGGGGGCGGGGGGAAGACGACCGAAAAAACCCTAATGTAGGGGTGGGGGAGAGACAATTGATAGACCAAGGAACTAAAGTAAGAACGGGGTGTGGAAGGGGACCAATACGGGATATTTATGGCATCTTCGTTCGTCCCACTCAGAAACTCATCTACCAGCCATGTACCGCCACGATGATTTCCGCCACTCATTTGTTGAGACCAGGATGATGTGAAATTTATTGTGCGGTTCGTCCGTAAAACTACACTTCACTGTAACCATCAACTACAGAACAGCCGCCCCGTGTTATCCGCTCACCTGAAGAAATCCTCCTCAGCTCTGAACCAGCAGCTCCGGAGCAGAAAGGCTGCCGGACTCCCGGCATCGCTCCGATCATTTTAAGGATGTTTATTGGTTCCCCGAAAACGATGAAAACCCGGAATTATCATCAATCAATAAAATCCCCACGGGCCGAACTTGAAGATTGAACGTTATGCAGCTAACACTTAGCTTTCGTCAACAACTCAGAGGCGGAAGTCAGAGCTCCGCGCAACGCAAATAATGTCCCGGCCGGAACACGGCGCGCTAAATAATAAAGCATAAATTAACTAAGTGTCAAGGCAGGTAAATTTTCCTCGAGGAATTTTAATAATCGAGGGACTCGAATCATTCGAGGAATCGTTTCAGCCCTAATTGCCATCACATGGGACCAGATGGATGCTTTAAGACAGAGTTTCTCCATCCTGGTCCTCAGGCCCCCTGTCCTGCATGTTTCAGGTGTTTCCCTTCTGCCACCTGGATGTATCTCTGGGTGATTAGCAGGTTTCTGCAGTACTTGATGATCATGCAATCATTTGAATCAGCTGTTCTGGATTAGAGGCACATCTAAAACATGCAGAGCGGGGGTGGGGGGGGGGGCTGAGGACCAGGTGGAGAAGCACTGATTTAGGGCGTTTCCCCTTCACACTGCTTGATGCCCATTGTTGATTTATATTCCAAGTGATTCGGATGCTAAAGCAAAGAGGAGATTTAGAAAAAGTTCAAGAAAAACTGGCTCAATCCTAATCAATATCATCACAATATTCAGAGTAAAAAAAAGCAAAAAATATAGCAACAAAAGTAGTGAATCATGCACTGAGGCCTGAGATAACTATGATGAGCTACATGGATAGCATCATGGTTAGCCTGAGCCAATGGTGATGCTAAACATGTTACTTTTATTCTGAAGTTTTCAAACTGGCTGCTCCTTTGCTTTATAGATATTTTATATGGGCCCACAAACAGGGCAGAGTCAGCACAGTACACTGACCTTTACCCTGGATTTTGAATGTAGCACAGTCTTTATCTCAAAGTGAACTATTGTTAACTTCAAACATAATTTCAGGATGTGTTGACTACTGTACATGATAAATTTGTAAAACACAATTTAGTTATTTTTATAGAGAGCACAAAAATCATAATAATTAGCTGTAGATACTAACATTAGCATCTGCTAGCATGTGCTGTTGTCTGAGGATGCAGCAAATTCTGCTTTACTCTAACCAAAGTGCTACACAGCACATGGACACAAACTGGGTTTGACAACAGCAGGTAGTAAGGAGCTCAGGTATTTCAACAGGTAGAAAATTAACATAAATACCTATGGATGCTAACTGTATTGTCCTCTGTCTGCTCGGTGCCACTCTGCTGCCTGCTTACGTCACACCAATTGGGTTTTGGACTTGAGAATATGAGAAATGTCTTCTTCTTCTTCTTCTTCTTCTTCTTCTTCTTCTTCTTCTTCTTCTTCTTCATTGGTGGTTGGCAAGAAACGTTAGGTAAGCATTACCGCCACCACCTGGTAAGGAGTGTGGACCACATGACACTATATATATATATATATATATATATATATATATATATATATATATATATATATATATATATATATATAGACACACACACACACACACACACACACACACACACACACACACACACACACACACACTATTATACCACTCGGGCGCCACCAAGAATCTTGGGCCCCCTGACAAAAAATTTGTTTGCCCCCCCCCCCCCCCACGCAGCTGCTGTTACAATTTGTTTTGTCTATTTGACCCATAAAATCGTCACAATTTTAAAGGCCTGCATCTGCCTTGCTTTCTGTGGTTCAATACTGATAACTAGCACAATATTTACTGCTCATGAATTTAACATCCAACAGTCCACATCCAGTATGCAGGTAGGTTGTTTAATTTTTTTCTATTAGTTTTAGATACTGAAATGTCTCCCCAGGAGCAACAGCCAAAAGCAACGTGAAATACACATAAAGCAATCCAGACTTCTAAACATGCCATGTAGTTGCATTTTATTCAAGCTGCAGTATAACTTTAATAAAAATCTGTTTTCTCCATATTTGTTAAAGCTGTCACCATGTCGTAGCAGTTTGTTATGAGACAGATAATCTGTGAAAACAATCAATCTCCTCCACCTCCATCCTGAACTATTACTGGTTAAAGTAATGCTCCGTTCTGACCAAAACCACCAATCAGAACCAGGAGGAGGGTCTCACCTCTCTTGGAGAAAAACTGGGTTATAAATTAACACTCTTGCCTTTTTCTTTCTTTCTCTCTTTCTTTTGAAAACCTGATTTTATAACTTTTCTTAGCAGCTTAGTAACTGCCACCATCGTTCGTGATTTCCACTGACTGGTGCTGACGGCGTCACTCTGAAGCTCCAACAGGATCGAACCATTTGACGCAGACAGGGGCAGATATGGATGTGTAGGAGAGGAAACATTACATTTTTACTGCTAAAAACAATCTTTGAAAATACAATATGATTAATTTTATAATTGACAGGACCCCGATTTCTTTTTTTTTTTTTCATTTCTATTAACAAAAAATAAATAATTAAATTGTGGAGGGCCTCCTGCTGGTCAGGGCCCCTAGAATTGTCATCACTTTTAACCCCTATACCACGCCCCTGATACCACTTACTCTGTTACAAAATAATAAAAAATCTCATATAGCCTTATATCCTCTGCTTCCCGAGTCCTTTTGCAGTAAATAAACAATGTCAAATTTAATTTTTACGGGAAATGTCGTCATGCGGTGGCGAGCTGACGTTACAATCCGGGATATTTATGTGACAATAATAAGATGGGAGAATGGCGGGAAAGCCGGTAGAAAACGGGACACTTGACAGCTATGGCTTACATGGTGATATGCAGAAAAGAAGCTGTTTTTTCAGAACAAAGCTTAAAACTTTAAATATTTTGGCAAACTGACTAGCGAACATGTTGGATCAAAGCAGCAAGATGCTCAACATTCTTCATTTTAACATGAGGCTTTCTGGTATAACATAAAATTACTACTTTATTCATGATTTTATTGATTTATTCTTGTTTTATGTTGACTTTGTTATCCTACTATTATAAATATATTGATAACACATTTAAATGAATCAAACAAAATTAAAAAGCAAACACTTAAGTGCTTCAAACAAAATCATACTCTTGTAATTAAAAAAAAACAAAATTATTTAAATCTGGCCTAATACTCCAGCTTATGTACATAACCTTTTGATTTTTTATTTTTTATAAACATCTTCTATTAGAAAGTTCTTATAATTTTTAAGAACTACTACTACATTTATAGTTTTAGGTTTGTGCAAAAGGATGGATATTAGTTAAATGGTGGGAAAAAACCAAAACATTTTCCAAACTGACAAGAACAATAGACTTAAAATATATTACTGCTACTTTTTGTGTCATAGTGTTGTGGAAATTCAATATGATTATTCTATGAAAAAAAACAAACTAAAAAACAGCTAAAAACCTAAATTTGTTGTCTATAATTAAAACATCGATGACTTTCAGCATTTTTAGCTAAAGTTCAAAGCCTTTGTTAATGGAGCCAGGAGCTGCTGCTCTAATAAGGGAACATAAATGTAGATAAAAACATTTATGTAGATGACCCTGTTGTAAGGTTGAGATTTGATGGGTTGTTTTTGCTTTACAGGGGGCCAAAGGACCAAGAGGACCAGGTGTTGTGGTAGGCACCATTTTATCAAATAAATTATACCGAGCTCATAAATCAAGCTTTTCTCTGCATCTATTTAGTTCATTTTCGTTTTCTAATTATTTATTGTTCGTTTCAGCAATGTGACCTGGTCAAGAAGATCAGAGATAACTGTCGTAAGTTTTCATGGCTTTCAGCGTGTTTTGTTGTTTTTTTAACCTTTGGCTGTGTTTTTGTTCTTTACAATCAGTTTCTTACACTCTTTTCTCTTCTTTCCTAGCTTGCTGTTATGGTGAGTGTAGAGGGTTGTTGATTCGCAGGAGATGCTTCAGGTGGCCGTGTTTCTCCAGAGAACCGGGTGTCTTTGGTTTTAGGTAAGCAGGAGTGCCCGCTGTACCCCACCGAGCTCGCCTTCGCGCTGGACGTCTCCCAGGCTGTGGACAGCCAGGTCTTCAACAACATGCGGGAAACGGCCGCCCTCCTGGTCAGGAACATCACCATCGCCGAGAGCAACTGTCCGAGAGGAGCTCGCGTCGCTCTCAGCTTGTACAGCAACGATGTGGTCACCGAGTTCCGGTTCGCTGACTCCACGAAGAAGCGGTCGCTGTTGGATCGCATCGAGGGGCTGCAGAAACCGCGGTCCAGTAAGGAGGCCAGTCTGGACACGGCCATGAGCTTTGTGGCCCAGAACACCTTCAAAAGGGTCCGCAGCGGCTTCCTGATGAGGAAGGTCGCCGTCTTCTTCGTTGGTCATCGTGTCAGGCAGACCCAGAGAATCACCAACGCCGCCCTTCGCCTTCACGATGCCGGGATCGCCACGCTGCTGCTGGTGAACAGCGAGAGCAGAGAGCTGAGCCGGGCAGTTCAGGTACGACCCAACCAGCGAAAAGATCGACAGGTTCTGTGAAAGCAGCTCATCTCACCCATGCTTCTTTACACCAGGTCAACAACACGGCGCTGGCCCAGGTCATCGTCCTTCCCTCCCCGGGAAGCTCCCAGTACAAGTCGGTCTTCCAAAAGATCTTAAGCTGCCATGTCTGCTACGGTGAGACGCTTCCGGTTCATAAAGAGTTAAACTGGGACGCAAATTACATGTTCACCGCATTTTATTTGGAAAATATAAACTTTTGACACAAATTAAAACATTTGATTATTTACATGTACATGAAATGACTTGAAAATGTAGGAGATTAACTTTTAATTTCATTCATTCATTTCTTCGTGGCCATTTTGGAAAAAAATGTCAAAGTGACAGAAAATTGTTCAAAGTTGTTTCTTCATTTTTAAATACATTTTGTGAAAAGACAAAGCTAAATGTAGAAATAAAGAACAGCGAAGCTGGAGATCAAACCTCAGTTCAAATCCATTCAGCGTAATGTTCGCTAGCGCCGGGTTCACAAACACGAGGAGCCGGTTTGTGATCCAGTCAGAAAGCAAACATGGAGAGGAATCCAAAATACTGAAGACAAATCAACGGACATGGCCTCAAACGGGTTTTCTCTGTTAAATATACTCCATTAGCTGTCGGCCATGTTTGATACTCTGAACCATCTTGAGTGAAATCGTTTGTGTTGCTCCCGTCACAATGTAAAACCAAACCTGTTATACCTGCAACGTTTTATCGTGTGAGTGGTCTCTCAGGCTTTGAAATCAAAAGTTTGAATGGTGCCACGCGAACCAGTGTTTCTAATTAATGTTTCACACTCACTACCTCCATCTGTCGTATTCAGATTCGTCTGGTTTGATTCCCTCTGGTCTCATCAGAGCAGATCTCTGATCAGTCTGCATGTGGATCAGATTCATTCAGACTGAAACAACAGAGTTGTGTTTAGTTTGATGCAACTAGATCATTAGTAACAGTAATAATACTTTGGTCTTTTCTAGATTCCTGCTCTCCAGACCAGCTTTGTGACTACCTGCCTCCGTCGGCCAGCCGCGATCGGCGATCTCTGACGTCTGATGTGGACATCGACATGGCCTTCATCATAGACAGCTCCGAGTCGACCTTCCCGTCCTTCTTCATCGAGATTAAACGATACATTGCTCATATCGTAGAGGCTCTTCACGTGTCTTCGGATCCCACCGCCTCCGTCCATCACGCCAGAGTGTCTGTCGTCCAGCAGGCTCCCTACGAGTTCATCCACAACCGGACCGGCCAGCCCATCCGTGTGGACCTGGGCCTGACCGACCACGCCTCAGCTCAGGCCGTCGTCCGGTTCCTGCTGGACAAGACGGAGCAGCTGGAGGGCGGCCGCGCCCTGCCGGCGGCCATCGAGGCCACCGTGGATCAGGTGTTTGAGAAGGCGCCGCTGCAGCGCGACAGGAAGGTGATCGTGCTGTTTGTGACCGGCAGCGTGCAGGAGGACGAGGAGCAGCTGGTCCGCATCGCCAACGAGGTCAAATGCAGAGGCTACTTCCTGGTGATCTTCGGGGTGGGCGAGTCGGTGGGGCCCAGGGACGCTCTCGTCCTGTCACGCATGGCGAGCGAACCCTCTGATGTCTTCTTCAAGCGCCTCGACCTCATTTCCCACTTTTACGACAAACACATCCAGACGTTTGGCCAGCTGTTTGCTAAGTATATCAGCTGTGAGTCCAACTGATTTTCCTCTGCAGCCTGTTTTGCAATCCTTCTCCAGCCTGAAATTCATGACATCTTCTCTGCTTTACAGTTGAAAACCGACCTGAACAATCTAAAAACTGTCAGTGGACGCAGAGTGACCAGCCGCTGAAGAGCCCGCTGCCACCATCACACCACCAGGAGTGAGCCAGAAAACCTCTGAATCATTTCCCACCGTTAGCCTTTAATCGCTGTTCTCACCAATGTTTATTCCCTAGGAAACACCAGAAGCATCATGACAACCACCAAGCAGTTAATGAAAGAAAGCTCAATCGTAAGATGCACAAACTTCATATTTACTGATATTTCTTTTAATTATTCAAGAAGGCTGCCATGGTTGTCATGGAAAATGAGTTTTTACACTGAAATTGCCAATTAGATGAACATGTTTTATATCAAATTAAACATATTTTGGACCATAGATATATATTTTCTTGACTTTGCGTTCCCTTTTTCTGGTGAACATTTTTCAAAATAGCTGACATGGTTCTAATGGAGGATCTATGTTTGCACTAAAATTGGCAGTAGGTACTGCCAGCTAGTGAAGCTAACCAAAAAGCTAATCAAAATGTTAGCTTCACTAAACACTGATTTACTAAATATTAGCTCTGCTAATGCTAACCCGCTAAACATATAAAAACATGAGCAGAAGCTAATGCTAACTCAAGAAATTATCAGAAGCAAGTGCTAAACCACGACATACAAAGGAATTAGTAACACATGAAAAATTTGTCAAAGCTAATGCTAACATTAAGACGTCAGTTTCTCATGTCCTTCCAGGTCTGAGACTCACTAACAGCAAAGTCTTCAGTTTCTGATTCTGCCACGTTTTCTTAGTTTAAAGTTGTATGAATATGTTGACCAAAGTGGAAAACTCCTGATGTGTCTTAAAGTTCATCTGGGTTTTGAAAATTGGTAGCATTTTATGACAATAATTGGATCAAAAGACGGCCATCATGAAATTCAAGTAACTGATGGAAATATGAAAACGTCTGACCTGAGGGGTTGGCATGTTAGCATGCTAATTTTTCACCTTGTTTCCACACTTAAAATTTTACAGTGAAATGCTGCACTAGTAGTAGTTGTATCAGCATTAAACCTTTTTATATTCTGACGTTTTCTGTTTCCACCCTCCAGACGCCGACGAGCTGCACGTCTCCAACGTCACCGCCAGCAGCTTCACGTTGCGGTGGAGCAACCCCGAACCCAAACTGCTGGTCTACTTTGAGGTGGTGGTGACCCGACTGCTGGACCACACCCTGGTGGTGAAGACCAATGTTTCAGGCTCAGAGATCGCGGTGTTCAACGTGGAAAGCTCTCAGACGTATCACGCTGCGGTCACAGCGTACACAGCAGAAGGGCAGGCCGTCTCCACTCGCAAGGGCATCGTCACAACCAGTAAGTTCAACAAACACACAACCTCAGACTGCTTCACTAATTTTGATTAGTTAGCTGCAGAGATTTAATGCATTAAAATTTTCATTTTGCATTTTATTTTTGTATAACTTTTGTATTTGCAAATTTCTGGTACGTTTTACAAATCTGACGCATAAGCGAAACAAACGCCGTGGAAGATGAAGCTGCTTCTCTTCTTCCACTGGGGGCTCATTTTGTTTCAAAGAAACAATCTAACATTTTAATAACTTAAATAACAGATTAAAAACATTTATTCTATAACTCAGTTGCAAAAAGAGATTATGGGTTGATGGTCCAGTCGACACCTCCAGCTGCTGTGGCTCTGAGTCAAACCAGCCTGTTCCCCTCCTGGCCTGTGGGGGCGCTGCACCAAGACCCACTGAAGGAAACGACAGAAAAACCTCTGAAGACACTGAGAGCAACTTCCTTCTTCACCAGATGGAAACAAGATGGGGGCGTCAGATTTTAGTGTTGGAGGATTTCTCTTTAGGCTAAAGACCAGGAGCCATTTCTGCTGCTAGCGCTAGGCTAGCACATTAGCTTTGGTTGTTTTTACCCAGAATGCCCTGTGCTGTAGTCCACTTCCTGCTTTTGGAGAGGCCTTTGGTTTGCTTGGCGTTCACATTCAAACTGAACCCAGACCGAGGTCTGGAGGACCAGAGGTCAGAGGTCAATTCACACCTCACCAACTGAACCGGACTTTGACTAAACCAGTGGTTCTTAACCCTTTTTAGGTACCGAGCCCACCAGTTTCATATGCGCACTCACTGAACCCTTCTGTAGTGATAAATAAAATATGATTTTTTTCCCCCAAATTCAAGACAAAGCAAGATCACTAAGTCTTCTTAAAAGGTAGAGTCTCTGAGATCAGTTCTTCAAAATATAATCAGTGTTTTCAGCAAAGATGAGCTGAGTGTCCAGGAACGAGCCAATCAGAGCTCCTCTGCAGCTCTGATTGGCTCAGCAATGTAACGTGATCCTCTGCAGCGAAGCGGGGCGTCATCACGACTTTACAGTGTGTCTTTACCTCCGCGGCAGAGGCTCCGCTGAACCCCTGAGACCGACTCATCGGTTCGATGAACCCTGGTTAAGAACCACTGCACTAGACAGACAGACTGGAGTCAAATTAAAATGAACTGAACTCTATTTATACTAATGATTTCTGCTAAGTTTAGTGAATGATATTTCTCTTTTCTAAACTTGTTGAATCATCAAACTAAAACATCATCATCTTCAAAAGCTGCTTCATACCTAAGGAATCGTTTTTTAAAGAGCCTTTTCTGAAGTTTCATATTAATTACCTGTATTTTCATAAAGTTTGTCCCGTTACTGTAGCTTCATCGTTGCCTCTTTCTCCTCACAGAAGCAGCCAGCCTCGGCAGCAGCACTGTAAAAACTACACCGCTGGACAAACCAGAGCCTGGTAAGAAGAAACGACAGGAAAACCATCCAATAAGAACCAGTGTGGATTTAGTCAGCAGCTGCTGAGGTTCACAACCTGTACCACAAAAAGCTTCTAAATTATTAAATAAACTAACATTTTAGCAGATGTAGTCATAACTAACTTTTCAGTTCACTTGTAAAAACTCCAAATTAATCCACTTTCATTCTCTTGACTTCATTTTGGATAACGTAGCTGCTCTGGAGATCGTAGGTTCTTGTTTTTGTAGGAAAAACCTCTGAATGTCTAAAAACTGCTTGCATAGTAATGTAACCTGTTGATTTTAACACACATTATCTTCCATGTTTTAAATTTAATCGTAACACAAACGCCTTCTCTCCCTGTCTGTCCTTCTGCACATGTGTGTTTGTTTCCCATTATTTTTATGTTGCATGTTGTAGCTAATGACCTGGCAGACTCCTGTTCACTTGACTTTGACCCGGGAATGCCGTGCAAAGACTTTGAGGCTAAGTGGTTCTTTGACAGACAGAATGGGTTCTGTGCAGAGTTCTGGTTTGGAGGTTGTGGAGGAAATGAGAATAGGTTCGACTCAGAAGAACTTTGCTTGAAAAACTGCATGAGGTCAGGTAAGTTACAGCCGGAGGAATGCGTTAAAAACAAAGTGGGATAATCAGTTTACACTCTGGGAAAAATATGACGGTTTAGGTTTAACTTAGATAATTTGTCCAATATTTGAAAACTAAATATTAATTCTTGTCCAAAGTTTTGTACGTTTTTCCAGAAGTTATTACTCATGTTTTTAATGGTGTGAATGCTGAACAAAATCAATTAACTAAATCAAATAATGTAATCCTAATCTCAAAATTAGCTTTGCAAGCTAATGTTAGCATTAGAAAACATTAGCATAGCTAGCATAGGGTTAATATCAGCATGTTGACATCTTTTTCAGATTTTTAAATGTGAAAACAGAATTTAAAAAAAATTAAAGAAAATATTTTGTGTTGTTTGTAAGCGAATTTAAGACTATAATTTTTTGATCAATTAAAAAGTAACTTTCTGATCTTTAAATTTGAGTTTGCAGCTAGCTAACATTTAGTTATAAATCTTTTTTTATTAAGAGATAGTCTGAAAGGAAATATGTCATATTAAATAAATATTGCTATAATAGCTAACATCACAAGCTAACAACACTTTAGCTACTGCAGCATTTCAGATCTCATCTTCCATTATTAAAAAATTTTAATGGAGTTTAAGGAAATAACTGAAAATCTTTATTTAATCTAGAAATGACAGCAAATTAAAAATTATCTTGAACTGCTAAAGTAGCCTTTGGAAGCTAGAAGTGCTAACAGCACAGGCTATTAGTTAGATATCAGCATGGGATTATGGATCTATGGATTTTTAAATTTTTATTTAGGTAATCTGAAAACAAAAATGTTAAACTATGAATAGCATGAAATCAAACTATATATTTTCCATCTTTCAGGTAGTCTGTCAGATAAATGGTAACTCAGCTATTTTGGTTCAAACTTCGAGGAATTGACCAAACTTCATAGAGTCTGAATTTATTTTTTATGTACTGTAACAATTTACCTCTAGACCAGGGGCCTCAAACTCAATGTCCCCGGGGGCCGCTGGAGGCAGAGTCTGGGTAAGGCTGAGCCGCATAAAGGAGTCCACAAAAAACATTTTAAAAAATCCTCAAATATCATCAACAATTAATTATTTATCCAATACATGAACTGCAGGCTTTGGCTTTGACAAAGACTTGATGAGGGTGAGACAAAAGTTAGGGTGCATTCACACTGCAGCCTCAATCCCGATTTTTTGTCAAATCGGATTTCTTTCACGGGCCGTTCACACAGCCACACATATGCGACCTGTATATGTTCTGCTGTCTGAACGGGCAAACGACCTGAAAGTGTCCCGCATGCGCAGTAGAGGGCGCCATAGCGTCAGCGTTCTCAGTGTTCTGCCAACCGCCATAAAAGGAAGAAGTGCCCAGTGTTTGCGGAAGTAAACATGGAGGCTAATGGTGGAGCTTAGCTTACACATCTGCAGCATATTAACAACTTAATCCTCATTATAGTCCGTCATAGTTGTTTTTCTTCCCGCTTGCCCGTATCAGGACGCAGAATTTGTTGAGTATCGGTGACGTTCAGTTCGGATGGATGCGGCCTGGAGGTTAGGTCGCATTTGAACCGGATACGTACCGGATATGGGTCACATTCTTAAAGAATCCGACCTGTGCTGTTCAGACTGTCATGAAAAGATCAGATACAGGTCGCATCACGTCAAAAAAAATTGGAATTGGGTCACTTACTGCAGTGTGAACGCACCATAAGTTTATTCCACTTGGCGTCGCTCTTGTTCTACGTTTCATAGAAGTCTTTAGCCAGCTAGCAATGTATGGAGAACGTCTCGATGTGTGACGTCATCACCGCTTCTACTTGTCAAACGGCGCGGCGGATGACGAGCAGCCAGTCGCCTTTCTCTGCGTTTGATCCTGGCATTAATGGTAGAAAGAACCGGAATGGCGACTGCAGGGAAGGGAAACTGGTACCGGACTGGTCCATCATCCGCCGCTCTGTTGTTACAAGCGTAGTGTGCATGAAGTCAGTGTAGCTTAGCCAAGCACCGAATGTCAGCCATGACGAGGAATGGCGAGCGGGACTCCCTTCAGAGGGCCCTCACCCTGTGGGCCCCACTAATATTATACTTTCATATCACGGTGGGGCTGCGAGAATGAGACCTCTGGTCTACAGTGTTTATAAAACTTGATTAATAACATCAGTCAATCAATAAGGTTAGAATTAGCTTTAGTTAGCTTGAGGTTATTAATCTGAACACATTTGCGAACAGTTATTGACTTTAGTGCATTTTCAGAATATCTGAACTTAATTGAAAATGCAAATGAGAAAAAAAAAATTATAAATCATTTTTGCTGTGGCTGCTCCTCATCTATGGATTTCTCTCCTGGACTATTTGAGAGCCCCGTAATTATTGTCTGAAAACTTTTTTTTCAATTGTTGATTTTGTTTGTTTTTAGCTGCACTGTGTAGCACTTTGAGATTTTTGTTAGTGAAAAGTGCATTATAAATTAAATTGATTATTATTATTATTAAATCATAAGTAAAACACAATTTGTAACTAGGAGTAGCCTGAGCAAGTTAACCATATGTTAATGAAAATTAACCAGAAAAGGCTAAAAGATGAATATACTTGGCAGAAAAACAAAAAATGTCTTTTTATGTAAAATATGAGGAAGAACAACAAAGTTTTTCTGGCTCACCAGTTTTCCTCCTCATAGCTCCGCCCACTGCAGCATCCATCAGCTCAGATCAGTCCGAAGATTTTTACACTCAAAAAACAGAAAAGTTCTGCTGTGAATTTGTTTCATGAAAAGCTGCAGGAAGAAAATGCAGCTTTGATTCCTGTTTTTAATCAGGAATGAATCTGAGGAGGAAGTTCACACGTTTCTGGACTGTTCTCTGAATTTGGAGCATTTTGTGTCTCAGGTTTATCTCAAAGATTTTCATATAATGCAAACCACATTTTTAGAGAAAATCAATAAATAGAAACATCCATTTATATATATATATATATATATATATATATATATATATATATATATATATATATATATATATATATCTCCTTCCTAATATTAGACTAATATTTGTTGGACTGTATGCAAAGTTTTAAGAGTGATTGTAGTGAGGGTCTGCTGGGAACGTCTGGCGGGTCCCCTGTGAGGCGGAGCTTTAACTCCCATCTCCAGCAGAACGTCGAACACGTCCTGGGCAGGTGGGGGACATTGAGTCTGAATGGACCGTGTTCTGTACCTCCATTGCCAAGGCGGCTTATCGGAGCTGCGGCCGCAAGGTTGTTGGTGCCTGTCGCGGCAGCAACCCTCGTTTCCGTTGGTGAACACCTTCGGTGAGGGATGCTGTCAGGCTGAAGAAGGAGTCCTATCGGGCCTTTTTGGCCTGTGGGACTCCAGAAGCAGCTGATGGGTACCGGCGGGCGAAGCGGGATGCGGCTCGAGTGGTTGCTGAGGCAAAAACTCGGGCGTGGGAGGAGTTTGGAGAGGCCATGGAAAAAGACTTCCGTGCGGCTTTCAGGCGGTTCTGGTCCACCATCCGGCGTCTCAGGAGGGGGAAGCAGTGCAGCACCAACAATGTTTATAGTGGGGATGGTGTGGTGCTGACCTCGACTCGGGACGTTGTGGGCCGATGGGCGGAATACTTCTTAGACCTCCTCAATCCCACCAACATGCCTTCTGTTGAGGAAGCTGAGCCTGGGGACTCTGGGTTGGGCTCTCCAACCTCTGGGGACGAGGTCGCCGAGGCGGTTAAGAAGCTCCTAGGTGGCAGGGCCCCTGGAGTGGCAGGGCGCCGAGGTGGCAGGGCGCCGAGGGTGGCAGGGCCCCGGGGTGGCAGGGCGCCGAGGTGGCAGGGCGCCGAGGGTGGCAGGGCCCCTGGAGTGGCAGGGCGCCGAGGTGGCAGGGCGCCGAGGGTGGCAGGGCCCCGGGGTGGCAGGGCCCCGGGGTGGCAGGGCGCCGAGGGTGGCAGGGTGCCGAGGTGGCAGGGCCCCGGGGTGGCAGGGCGCCGAGGGTGGCAGGGCGCCGAGGTGGCAGGGCCCCTGGGGTGGCAGGGCGCCGAGGTGGCAGGGCCCCGGGGTGGCAGGGCGCCGAGGGTGGCAGGGCGCCGAGGGTGGCAGGGCGCCGAGGTGGCAGGGCCCCGGGGTGGCAGGGCGCCGAGGGTGGCAGGGCCCCGAGGTGGCAGGGCGCCGAGGGTGGCAGGGCGCCGAGGGTGGCAGGGCCCCGGGGTGGCAGGGCGCCGAGGTGGCAGGGCCCCGGGGTGGCAGGGCCCCGGGGGTGGCAGGGCCCCTGGTGTGGCAGGGCGCCGAGGTGGCAGGGCCCCAGGGGTGGCAGGGCCCCTGGTGTGGCAGGGCGCCGGGGTGGCAGGGCCCCGGGGTGGCAGGGCCCCGGGGGTGGCAGGGCCCCTGGTGTGGCAGGGCGCCGAGGTGGCAGGGCCCCAGGATGGCAGGGCCCCGGGGGTGGCAGGGCACCGAGGTGGCAGAGCCCCAGGGTGGCAGGGCCCCAAGGTGGCAGGGCCCCAGGGTAGCAGGGCGCCGAGGTGGCAGGGCCTCAGGGTGGCAGGGCGCCGAGGTGGCAGGGCCCCGGGATGGCAGGGCCCCGGGGGTGGCAGGGCCCCGGGGGTGGCAGGGCCCCGGGGGTGGCAGGGCCCCGGGGGTGGCAGGGCACCGAGGTGGCAGGGCCCCGGGGGTGGCAGGGCACCGAGGTGGCAGGGCCCCAGGTTGGCAGGGCCCCAAGGTGGCAGGGCGCCGAGGTGGCAGGGCGCCGAGGTGGCAGGGCCCCAGGGTGGCAGGGCCCCAGGGTGGCAGGGCCCCAGGTTGGCAGGGCCCCAAGGTGGCAGGGCCCCAGGGTGGCAGGGCGCCGAGGTGGCAGGGCGCCGAGGTGGCAGGGCCCCAGGGTGGCAGGGCCCCAGGGTGGCAGGGCGCCGAGGTGGCAGGGCGCAGAGGTGGCAGGGCCCCAGGGTGGCAGGGCCCCAGGGTGGCAGGGCCCCGGGGGTGGATGAGATCCGCCCAGAGTTCCTTAAGGCTCTGGATGTTGTAGGGTTGTGTTGGCTCACGCGACTGCAATATCGCATGGACATCAGGGGCAGTTCCCCTGGATTGGCAGACTGGGGTGGTGGTCCCCCAGTTCAGAAGGGGGACCAGAGGGTGTGCTCCAATTACAGGGGGGTCACACTCTTAAGCCTCCCTGGTAAGGTTTATTCAGGGGTCCTGGAGAGGAGGGTCCGTCGGATAGTCGAACCTCGGATTCAGGAAGAGCAGTTTGGTTTTCGTCCTGGTCGTGGAACACTGGACCGGCTCTACACCCTCAGCAGGGTCCTGGAGGGTTCTGGGAGTTCGCCCAACCAGTCTACATGTGTTTTGTGGACTTGGAGAAGGAGTTTGACCGTGTCCCTATGGGGCCCTGTGGGGGGTTCTCTGGGAGTGTGGGGTACCGGGCCTTTTGATATGGACTGTCAGGTCCCTGTGTGACCGGTGTCAGAGTCTGGTCCGCATTGCTGGCAGTAAGTCGGGCTCGTTACCGGTGAGAGTTGGACTCCGCCAAGGCTGCCCTTTGTCACCGATTCTGTTCAGTACTTTCATGGACAGAATCTCTGACCAGCCAAGGCGTTGAGGGGATCCGTTTTGGTGGCCTTAGGATTGCATCTCTGCTTTTTGCGGATGATGTGGTCCTATTAGCTTCATCAGGTCATGATCTGCAGCTCTCGCTGGAGCGGTTTGCAGCCGAGTGTGAAGCGGCCGGGATGAGGCTCAGTGCCTCCAAAACCGAGGCCATGGTCTTGAACCAGAAAAGGGCAGAGTGCCTTCTCCGAGTCAGGGGGGTCGTCCTGCCCCAAGTGGAGGAGTTTAAGTATCTGGGGATCTTGTTCACGAATGAGGGAAGAGGGGAGCGGGAGATCGACAGGTGGATTGGGGCAGCGTCTGCCATGAAACGGGCGCTGTACCGGTCCGTCGTGGTGAAGAGAGAGCTCAGTCAAAAATCGAAGCTCTCGATTTACCGGTCGATCTACGTTCCTACCCGGGAGGAGGGGAGACCCAGGACACGCTGGAGGGACGATGTCTCTCTGCTGGGAGCGGCTTGGGGTTCCTGGAGGAGCTGGAAGAGGCTGGAGAGGGAAAACTGGGCCTCCCTTCTTCGGCTGCTGCCCCATGACCCGAGAAGATGGATGGATTTTCATGATTTATGAGAAGCACTTTTACATCACGTTGCCATATTCTACTTATCAGTCCAATTATTATGATTCAGAATCAAATAAAATATACTTACAGTTAGTTATTTTAATCAGGGACAGGTGATGTCAGAACTAGTCAGTTCTAATAATACTATGTAAAGTCACATCTGATAACAGAATTAGTTTAATTATGTTATGCAGTTATACTGACAGGAATCAAATTTTCCCGTTAATGGGTTGAATTTAAAGCAACTTAAGAAATTTGTATTAATGTTTGGGATTTTCATGCATAAGGTGGGGAGACGCATTTTATTGGAGGTTCAATAGATGCAGTGTTCAAAAACAATTTTTGTGGTATATTTTTAGCAACCTGAGACCCCAAAAGGCACAGACTCCCCCTCTAATGTTTTCTTCTGCTGCCGTCTCTGCAGCGCCGCAGCCGGAGCCGGAGGAGCAGCGAGCCGAACAGCTGGAGATTCTCCCAGCTCCTGGTGAGAACCTTCATTAACGGGATTATTTTTAGAGTAATTCATCCAAAAAGAGTGAAACACCAGAGTCCAGATGAAACCGTGGTTTGTTTCAGACCTCGTCGTCTCAGGAACGACGCTGAATTACAGCTTCATCAGCCAGATTGGAAACATGCGCTCTAAAATATTTCTGTTCTCATGATCAAACATCAGAAGCAGCAGTTGAAACGATCAGTGGAGATGGAAGTAGCTGGCTGTGGAGCTGCTTCGTTTTTACTCATTTGTTCTTCACTTCCAGCTGCCGTTACGTCTGTGGATATTTGCCAGCTTCCCAAAGAAGAAGGAAAATGTGCAAAGTTTGTTCTAAAGTGGCATTTTGATGCCGCCAGCAGGAGCTGCAGCCGGTTCTGGTACGGCGGCTGCGACGGGAACCAGAACCGCTTTGACACGTATGAGCAGTGCATGAAGGCATGTGGAGCGGCAGGTATGTGTCGCTTGGTGTAGTCAAATCCTCTAAATGAAGCCTCATTCATTCTCTGTCATTAATGCGTAGAAACCTGGATTTAGCTAGTGGCCCTTTAAAAAGACCTGTGTTGCAAATATAACGGTAGCTTCTATTAATAATTAGCCATTAATGGGGGTGTGCTGTGGTGGCGCAGGGGTTCAGCACAACCCATGCATGGAGGCCTTAGTCCTCAACATGGCCGTCACAGGTTCAATTCCCGGTCTGGCGACCTTCGCTGCATGTCTTCCCCCTTCTCTCATTACCAACTTTCCTGTCAATTAACTATCAAATAAAGGCCACTAGAGCCAAAAAAACCTTAAAAAATAATTAACCATTAATGGAGGCCTAGCCAAACTGTAGCCGGATGTCTGGGAAAACAAACATATTTTTATTTATTTTTACCTTTCATCCACATAAAACTCTTTTTATATCCCCAAAAAATATTTGTGAAAACTGCCACCAACCTGGAGAAGTGAGAAAACTCCGTATTTATGAGTTCATGTCTGCAACAACCAAGAAGCCGATATTTCCACATCGTGGCGTTGACACGATTCCCGATCAGCGCCGTCTTTAGTTCTAATTACTTTATATTCTGTTTAAAACCTGTCAGCCTTTGATTGGCCACTAGGGCGCCCTGCCGCCGCGGCCCGTTTCCAGTTAACCTGACTGGTTTCCTCCCAGCAGGGAACCCGGGGCTCCTGGCAGCAGTGAGAACATAGGAGTGGCGCCTCGACCTCATCTGCAGAAGCGAAGGGCCGCACTGTAAGGACGCCTTGCTGAAGCAATGGTGGCAGCACTGGACTCAACACACATGAACTTTGACCCCCGACTTCCTGCAGTAGTCTGTTTGACGAGTTTTAAGGAAGACAGTTCGCTGCGTGCAAACTTTAATCTATTGGTGCTAAACGTCTGAGTTGAATAAATGCAGCATTTTGTCTCGAACCATGAAGTAAATCAGGTTTTAACGTTTCTATGATCGATCTGTACCGAATCCCGCAGCAGGACTTTAGCCTCGTCCTGTGGAATCGTGAGTTTCTTCACTGCCACGCCGTGCGGCTCTTTGCCGCCATGTTCGTCACCCAGAAACCCGCCACTCTGATGTCCAGCTAAAGTCACTTCCAGATCAGTTTCCTGCTACTTAAACCGAATGTAACGTCACTCTGGTTTTTGTTTTTTTTTGGTTTTCATGAGGTTTGCCTGTCAGTCTGGGGGAAATAAAATGAAGTAGACTTTGTAATAAACAGGAGCGTCTGACTTTTCTTTCTGTTAAACTGTTTAATGTCCAACATTCACAAGTCAAAGGAAAACCTTTAAACGGCTCTAAATCTTCCTGAACACGTTTGGAAGAAGCTGTGATGAAACCGGCGCTGAATTATTACTCCTGAATTAAAGCGGGTTTCATGAGGTCTGGATCCGGCGGAACCGTTTTCCGGTGCGGTCCGGAGGAATCTGAGGTCACGACCTGCGGGTCTGACGTTCTGGATGGCGAGCAGCTGAACTTTGTACCGAACAAACGCTGCTGTGACGGAGCGAGGGAGACGAGTCAAACAGCCCAACCTGAGTCCAACATGAGGGGAAAGCCGGGCGATCCAGCATCAGCACAGAATATTTTTTCTGATTTTCTGCCTTTTGGTTTGGCTTCGCTGGCAGGGCCTAGTTAAAGTAACACTGACCAAACTCAGAGCCTCCCACATCTAAAGCAGCTAATTCTTTCACTAAGCTGAACATTAAAACTAAAAGTAGTTGGTTGTGAAACTGAACATGAAGTTATTTGTCTGTGTGTGAGATCTGGTCGCCGTGGAGACGCCAAACCTTCAGTCTGCATGTTTATTCATTTAAATGGGAAACAAATCAGCCACCGGCAGCTTTTACTTAAAAATAACTTAAAATTATTCAAATAATCATCACGAGGAAACAAATAAATCTGAATCTGTAACACAAGTTCATTTGTTCTACAGTTATTTGCAGATAAAGTTTTAACTTTATAAAATCAGATTCTCAAAATGACTAACATCAAAAGAACCAAGAGAATTAAAGGACGTTTGGTTAGCAGTAGCATTAGCTGAGGTTCACTGTGCCTCTTCTTAAAATTCACTTTGTTTTACTTTAACTCAGCAGCTCAGATAAAAGATTTAAATCAGCTCAGCATTTAAAACCAAGATGAATTCACATGCTATCAGCCAACAGCGTTTTCCCTCCAAAACGCTGGCTAAGCTAGGCTAGCATTAGCATGAGAGATGAACTCCAGATTCTTCAGGTTATGTTCACTCTGCTAAACAAATCAACTTTATTTTCATGAGTTTTCTACTCCAGAATAAAACCAGAATATGAGAATAAAAAAGTACACTGAGGGAATAAAATCATATGCTGACTTTTTGTGGTAATATGACTTTATGCTCATGACATTTTTGCTTGAGAATGAAAAGCTGTTTTGAGATTAAAGTCAGAATGAAGAGAACATGAAAATCCCAGCGTGATAAATAATGAAGTTGAATGAAGATGGTGGGAGCAGCCACTGGGAGCTGCAGACGTTTCAGATTAACACAACGTGTCTGATCAGACACGTCGTGTTCGTCATGATGAGCCTCACGTTCCTCAGCTTCTCCTGTCGGAGCGAGAAAACAAACCGTTGTCCAGTTGAACCACAACCAGGCAGTTTTTCCTTCCACTGCCTTTCTGGGCCAGCCTGCCGTCTCTGCAGTCACTTTGACAGAAGAGCTTTCATCCGTCCAGGTTCACAGCTTATAAACTCCGTCTTATTTAACTTCGGATCATGTTCTCAAGTCTTTCATGTGACTGAAAGCATTTCAGCAGCAGAACAGAAAGCTGTGTCTGTTGGTTTACAGAGTTCAGAGAGGCTCGCTGTGATGTCATCGTCATGGAGGCCAAAGCAAACCACCGTTCCCTCCAACAAGGAGGCAACATGGAGGCAACATGTTGGCAACATATTGGCAACATGTTGGCAACATATTGGCAACATGGAGGCAACATGTTGGCAACATGGAGGCAACATGTTGGCAACATATTGGCAACATGTTGGCAACATATTGGCAACATGGAGGCAACATGGAGGCAACATGTTGGCAACATGGAGGCAACATGGAGGCAACATGTTGGCAACATGGAGGCAACATGTTGGCAACATGTTGGCAACATATTGGCAACATGGAGGCAACATGTTGGCAACATATTGGCAACATGGAGGCAACATGTTGGCAACATGGAGGCAACATGTTGGCAACATATTGGCAACATGGAGGCAACATGGAGGCAACATGTTGGCAACATGGAGGCAACATGTTGGCAACAAGGAGGCAACATGGAGGCAACATGTTGGCAACATATTGGCAACATATTGGCAACATATTGGCAACATGGAGGCAACATGTTGGCAACATGGAGGCAACATGTTGGCAACATGTTGGCAACATGGAGGCAACATGGAGGCAACATGTTGGCAACATGGAGGCAACATGGAGGCAACATATTGGCAACATGTTGGCAACATGGAGGCAACATATTGGCAACATATTGGCAACATGGAGGCAACATATTGGCAACATGTTGGCAACATGGAGGCAACATGGAGGCAACATATTGGCAGCATGTTGGCAACATGGAGGCAACATGTTGGCAACATGTTGGCAACATATTGGCAACATATTGGCAACATGGAGGCAACATGGAGGCAACATATTGGCAACATATTGGCAACATGGAGGCAACATGTTGGCAACATGTTGGCAACATGGAGGCAACATGGAGGCAACATGTTGGCAACATGGAGGCAACATATTGGCAACATGTTGGCAACATGTTGGCAACATGGAGGCAACATGGAGGCAGCATGTTGGCAACATGGAGGCAACATGGAGGCAACATGTTGGCAACATGTTGGCAACATATTGGCAACATATTGGCAACATGGAGGCAACATGGAGGCAACATATTGGCAACATGGAGGCAACATGTTGGCAACATGTTGGCAACATGGAGGCAACATGGAGGCAACATGTTGGCAACATGGAGGCAACAAATTGGCAACATATTGGCAACATGTTGGCAACATGGAGGCAACATGGAGGCAACATGTTGGCAACATGGAGGCAACATATTGGCAACATATTGGCAACATGGAGGCAACATATTGGCAACATGTTGGCAACATGGAGGCAACATGGAGGCAACATATTGGCAACATATTGGCAACATGGAGGCAACATGTTGGCAACATGTTGGCAACATGGAGGCAACATGTTGGCAACATGTTGGCAACATGGAGGCAACATATTGGCAACATATTGGCAACATGGAGGCAACATATTGGCAACATGTTGGCAACATGGAGGCAACATATTGGCAACATGTTGGCAACATGTTGGCAACATGGAGGCAACATGTTGGCAACATGGAGGCAACATGTTGGCAACATGGAGGCAACATGGAGGCAACATATTGGCAACATGTTGGCAACATGTTGGCAACATATTGGCAACATGGAGGCAACATGGAGGCAACATGGAGGCAACATGTTGGCAACATGTTGGCAACATGGAGGCAACATATTGGCAACATGTTGGCAACATGGAGGCAACATGGAGGCAACATATTGGCAACATATTGGCAACATGGAGGCAACATATTGGCAACATGTTGGCAACATGGAGGCAACATGTTGGCAACATATTGGCAACATGGAGGCAACATGTTGGCAACATGGAGGCAACATGTTGGCAACATGGAGGCAACATGGAGGCAACATATTGGCAACATGTTGGCAACATATTGGCAACATATTGGCAACATGGAGGCAACATGTTGGCAACATGTTGGCAACATATTGGCAACATATTGGCAACATGTTGGCAACATGTTGGCAACATATTGGCAACATATTGGCAACATGGAGGCAACATATTGGCAACATATTGGCAACATGGAGGCAACATGTTGGCAACATGGAGGCAACATGGAGGCAACATATTGGCAACATGTTGGCAACATGTTGGCAACATATTGGCAACATGTTGGCAACATGGAGGCAACATATTGGCAACATATTGGCAACATGGAGGCAACATATTGGCAACATGTTGGCAACATGGAGGCAACATATTGGCAACATGTTGCCAACATGTTGGCAACATGTTGCCAACATGTTGGCAACATGTTGGCAACATGGAGGCAACATATTGGCAACATGTTGGCAACATATTGGCAACATGTTGGCAACATGGAGGCAACATGTTGGCAACATGGAGGCAACATGGAGGCAACATGGAGGCAACATTGAGGCAACATGGAGGCAACATGTTGGCAACATGTTGCCAACATGTTGGCAACATGTTGGCAACATGGAGGCAACATATTGGCAACATGTTGGCAACATATTGGCAACATGTTGGCAACATGGAGGCAACATGTTGGCAACATGGAGGCAACATGGAGGCAACATGTTGGCAACATGTTGCCAACATGTTGGCAACATGTTGGCAACATGGAGGCAACATGTTGGCAACATGTTGGCAACATATTGGCAACATGTTGGCAACATGGAGGCAACATGTTGGCAACATGGAGGCAACATGGAGGCAACATGGAGGCAACAGCAACAAGCCTCAGCAGCTAGCAGAGCGTAGCTTCATCCCGTTAACAGAATGGCTAGCAGACTCATCCAACCATCATCACTTATTCTCGAGGTCAAAGGTCAAAGATGTCAGTAGATTTATTCCTCCTCAAATTGCTCTCAGGTTTTTTTTCTCTTGCTCATCTTTTTATTTTCTATGTCCAAGGAAACCTCTATTATGGTCTGTGAAGAGCTGAACTCTGGAATGTTGTTTATTTTACATTCAACCTTATAAAAATGTTCTGTCGCTGGTTTGCTGATGGTTCTGCTGATGCAGCAGCTCAGTGCAAAGCGTCTCTCCGGGTTTTTCCTGGCGTTTCTGTGACTGATGAATTAATGGCTCTGATTGCTGATCTGGTAAATGTGTCTGTTATGAATCTGCAGCTGAAAGACATTAAATCGTTCTGATGCTGCTGAGCTCAAACACTAAAAGCATCTTTAGTGCAATAAACGTGAGACGAACTTTCATTCCTCTGATCTGAGACATGACACCAAATAAATCAGCTGATAAAACTTTTTAAAGTTCAGATCGTCTCCTGGTGGCTCTGAGTCAGAGGGAAGGAATGTCATCCATCTGTTTTTATCATCTCTGACCGAGGATCAGTCTGCATCCAGCTGGGTATGTTTCAGCTTCTGCTTTTCAAACCAGAGTCTCCACCTGGAACCAGTTCACCTGCTGGTTAGGTCCCAGCAACCAGCTAACAGGAGCTGAACCAAGATAAAAACCAACAGCTGGAACCATTTCTACCTCTCCCTGCTGAATCTCAGCATTCAGGTTTCATCATTCAAGGCTAAACATTTAGCTCCAAACTAAACATTTAGCTCCAAACTGAACATTTAGCTCCAAACTGAACATTTAGCTAGCACATTTAGATACTTGCTAGCTAAATGTGCTAGGAATTTAGCTTGCTTGCCAATATAATAATAAATGTATTTGTGTAGCCTGGTTAGCCAAAGAGCTTTACAGTGGGTGAAATAAGATAAAACACAACAGATGGTAGAATAAAGTGAAAAGAGTAAAACATGTCAGAACTGAGTATTAAAGGCCATGTTGAACATGTCCTGATCTTTAGAGGCCCAGGTCAGAGGTCAGAGGTCAGAGGGGAGCCTCAGGCGCTGATTTACACAAATTGTTAAAACATCACAAACACGGCGAGGCCAGAACATGAAGAGCCTTAAAAATAAGCCATAAAAGTTCAACAGGAAGCGGCGTGGAGCCGGTCACGGGTTCAGTGTTGGTGACGTTCTGCATGGGCTGGAAGAGACTTGGCATACATCACTTCATAATTTAAAAACATTTTGGCTTTGGTCTGGAGTCAAAGAACCTTGTCCAAATAACATTATTTATTTGTCAGGTTTAAAATTAGAGTGAAGAAATTCGCCAAGGCCTGAGCCTGAGACGGCTGGCTGCTTTCCCAAACACACAGACAGTTTTCATCATGATGAACAGAAACACCGTGAGCCAAACGCTGCTCCACCTCTCACACACAGTGACCAGGGTCAGCAGACATATTTAGATATACATTCATATGAGATCTGCAGCAGGAACGTTATTTAGCAAGGAGCTAACTATTTAGCTAGCACGCTAATGTTAGCTCCTCATCTACAGTGGGACTCCGAATAAAGAGGTGACACAGAAGCAGAGCTTTTAATTTAGCAGAGATTACTGAAGGTTCGCACTTTCATCCAAATTACAGAACCAGTTGTATGGAATCTGCAATGCAACAGCAAAAACATAGTAATTATACATAATGTCTATGTCATATGTGACATTCAGCTCGCTAAATTAGCTCTTATCAGTAACACTGATAAATTACACTGCAAACTTACAAAACAGTCACAACTAGCTGCCACCCGTCCCTTAAAATACGGAATCATCCCGTATTTGGCTGTTAAATGCTGTGTCCTGTATTGAACCGATACGGGACGCGATTTGTTCCGTGTTTCTATAAATGCCTGTCACACACATACCAACACTAAGTGTAACAACAATGACCAAAATAAAACACAGCATATATTAAGGTCAGCTAAATTCTCGTTGCGGGAGCTGAAGGACCCCTGAACGCTGCGGACCGACGTTGTTGCCACGGTTGCCTAGAGACGGACACTATGCAGCCGCGGTGAGCTGCTGTCAACCCGCGTCTTCACCGGCAAAGTTTACACAGGTGGTAAAGACTATTATTTATATTCTTTCAGTCTGTCAAAGTAAGATACATCCTAAATCTTCTGCTTTTGTTTTGAAAGTTTCCTAAAGACACGATGTGAGGAAGAAGAGGGAGAAATCTATAAAGAGAGACGGATTCACTGCAGCACGGATGGATCTCACTGGATTTTGGACTCGTCGGCTGAAGAACATAAACATATATATATATATAATTCAGTATTAATCATTATTTATTTGTACCATTATTAATTTGTATTTATTAGTGTTTGTATAGTTATATAAATATATATTGATATTACTAAATAATGTATTAAATAAATTATGAACGGCTGTGTGCTTTGTAATATGCTCTTCATACATCGATATCAGAATATTCCATTCCTCTTCTATTGTTATAGCCACTAAGCATATTTAAATATGAACTTTGTATTAAAAACATACTTAAAAAATACAATTGTTTATAAATGTAGCTTTGATAGATGTTTGAATATTGTTTCCAGTAACAAAAAAGTGTGTTATGATCATTAAATCCGCTGATACGTCATTGTGCTGCTAAACACATAACGCTGAGTGGTTGACCTCTCCAAGATGGCCGCCCTAAATCTCGTCAGCGACAATAGGCGAGAGCGGTCCATGAGGGTCTATCCTTATATTATGTCTATGGTTATTCCCACAAGACACAAGGCAGATTCAACTACGCTACACAGGAATTACATCATATCATGACTATGAACATCATATCCGCATCAGATGAAACAATATAAACTCATGTTTTCAGTCACGCATACAAAGTTCCTTGCTTGCTGGGCTGCAATACAGAAATGACACTAGGAAACGGCACCATAGAACAGGATAGACATAAGATCCTCCTGACTACCAAGAAAAAATATTGTCCAATCACCATTTTTTTAAAATTCCACAATCTTTGTAAGGTAATTAGCATACTGACTAAATTTTTTTGGAAAAAAAGTTTTTATTTTTGAAATATCATGTGTCCACCACAGTGGACATCGGAACCCCATACATTTGAAATTGAACCTTGATGGCAACTAGTTTGTCCCAAAGAAAATATCCAAACATCAAGATAAGAATGAATTTAACATTGACAAAACTGAGCACTGTTGCCTAGCAAGAAGGCCAAGAGCCCAGAACCTGGCCCAGGGTCTTTCTGCATGTTCTCCCTGTGGATGGATGGATGGATGGATGGATGGATGGATGGATGGATGGATGGATGGATGGATGGATGGATGGATGGATGGATGGATGGATGGATGGATACAGAAAAAAATGAAAAATAATTACAAATGTCCACTACAGAGGACAATTTTTCAACTTTTAAATACTACGATAAAGTACAGTCAAAATAATTCATAGAATGTTTTATTTGGATTTCATTTTTTTAGTCATATTTTCAACAAATTATTCATTTATTGTCAGTTTCAAAACAAAACATTAAATTGGCAAACTAAATATTAAGTAATTAAATGTTTAGTTTGAATCTAAATATTTAGCCTTAGCTACACGTTTCTAGTTTGAAGCTGAAATGTTAATAAATGAATCACATGAAAACATGACTAAGAAATGACTCAGGTTAAATAATCCAGATTACGGCTGTTCATTTGTGGCCAACTTTAAAATGGCGCCTCATAAAAACGTGATGTCAGCAGAATGTCGGTCACTGATTCAGAGTCAGGACTTGGACTAGGCCGCTCCAGAACTTTAATCTATGCAAATTGTTTCTTGAGTTGATGTGTTTGTTTAGTTTAGTTTTGTGTAAATCTTGTTTGAATATATTTTTGGGATAAAAGATTTTATCAGATTTTTTTTTTCTGCTGCCTTTCATTTTATCGATTTGTATATTTTCTCAGTGGAATAATTGTTTTGTTTATGATGAAAAGAATAAATAGATATAAACTCTGCCAGGCTGTGAAGACTTTCCTGAGCGATTGATAATTAAAGTAAACTTTGAGGATCGTTGCCTTTAATTTCCTGTTGGCTCAGTTACCGTATGCATGAGGCTCCTGTGGATGAAGGCTGCCTTTCAGAACCGGACCGGAACCGAACCGCCTCCTGCTTTCATTAGCAGGTCAGGAAATCTTTGGGATTAGAGAAGCAGCCGAAGCTGAAACAGGATCTGGAGGTGATGATGATGAGGATGATGATGATGATGAAAATGAAGGTCTGTGTGTTGTCATGGTTTTAAATAAAGTTTTACAGACTTTAGTCTTCTCCCCTCCGCGTCCATCTTGGAAAGCCTTCCTCCCTCATCCCGCCGGAGTCTTCCTCATGACTCATCCGTCTCCATGGAAACGGGCTCTCCGTGGACCTGAGCGGCGGCCATGACGCCACCATCCGCTGGGGAACAGCGCCCTCTGCTGTAATCAGCCATCAGGCACAGATTACAACCTCAGAGATTGGTGGGTGAACGCAGCGAGGCACCAGAACCAGAACCAGATCCAGAAACAGAATTGGGACAGGAGCCAGAACCAGAACACCGGAACCAGGACCTCTGATCTGGGTCAGCTCCAGTTTGGACCGTTCTGCTGGTTCTGCCAGTCGGTTGCTATGGTAACTGCCTGTTAGGTTTCCAGAAACTTTTTCTAACTTTAAAAATATTTTCTAAAATCAAATAATTTAATTTCTCCTCAAAATTTGACCCATAAAATAATGAGGTAAAAACTGTTTATTTACATCTCATAAATAAATCTCGTCTTGCTCTCCGATCCTCTCGGGCCGGCGGTTCTGATCCGGACCAGATGTGAAACGTTGATCAAAATCTGTCATCAGATCGTTTATTAGTGAACCGGTTTGAGAACGTTCCTCATTTCAGAATGAAATCATCCTGGACGTTTTTCCCCCCTGGAGTTTAATTATCAACATTCCTCTGTTCAGTCAGCGGCAGCCAGAACCCCGACCGGGACCGGGACCGGCGTAATGTCCAGGTAAACCAACGAAAAGGTTAGTGGCCCGTACGGGGATCGAACCCGCGACCTTGGCGTTATTAGCACCACGCTCTAACCAGCTGAGCTAACCGGCCTGATGACGACACACAGCGCCCACTGTGCAATATGAGCATGCGCAGTTCCCTACGGTCAGCTGGAGGTTTACCGCCTTTCTGTTCGGCTCATCAGGTTTATATTTAGTGCGTTTTCAGCACCGAGCTGACCCGTTTTCCTCCCGAACCGACCTGCTGCTGCGGTCAGCTGTCCCAAACCGTGAACCCGAACTACTTCAACACGCTGCTAGAAGAAAATACTTTGCATTAAAGAAAATATTCAGAAACAAAAAGCTGAAGGAGAGCAAACCCAGAGTTCTGGTTCTGGTATCCCTCCAAGTCTCAGAAACATCTGCAGCTTAAAGACAAAATAACACAATAAAATCTAAATGATTAAAAACAGGATGAAGCTAAAAATAAAGATGGCTTCTTGTGCAGCATAAGGCAACCAGATGGATTTATGCCCACATTTTCCTCCGGTACCAGCTGACCGGTTCCTCTAAACATGGACCGGGCCTTGTAGGGAAGGAAGCTTTATATAAATACTAACAGCAGAACCTCAGCAGCTGCTCCGGGACGCTTCTGGACCAGAACAGAGTTCAGTTAAACACGTGTGATCTGAATGGAGATCCTCAGGGTCATAATTATACATACACCACCAGTGATCAATGTCTGCATTCTTCTAATGGGTTGGTTTCCTGTTCAGCTGGGTGTGTTTGGATAACAGTTCTGTTGGAGACCCATCGGGGTTCCGACCCGGTCCAAAGTTAACACCTCAGTCTGGACTGAGACGTGCGGGTGTCCCCATGGACGAGACTAATGTCCTCTGGAGAAGATTTGGATGAGTCAATATGGACACACAGCAAAATGAGCTGCAAACACATGAATGATGCAAACTCCAAAACAGAAAATCACAAATAAAAAAAGGAACGCTCTGAATAAAAAATGTTGCAGCAACAGGAAACAAGCAACAGAGAAGATTCCACCAACAGCAGCCAGATTCAAACGCTGCACAAAACAGAAGTCCTCCAGACCACTAGGGGGAGTCTGGGGCAGGTAATATCACCTTCATGAATATAATGCAGAAGACATGAAGTACAACAGGTGCACAGCGGTGCAGTTGGTAACACCGTTGCTTTGCAGCCTGGGTTCGATTCCCAGCCCGGGGTCTTTCTGCAGGTTCTCCCTGAGCACGGATGGTTCTGTCCAGGTTTTCCAACTTCCTCGCACAGTCCAGAAACATGACTATCGGTGTGTGCATGGTTGGTTGTCCTGCCTCTCGGTCGAAACGTCTCGCTGGAGAGGCACCAGCACTCCTCCCAATAAATGACTTAACTGGTCATCCCGTTAAGTCATCGTGTCTTTTCCTGACCTCTGTAACTACAGAACCTGATAATCACCACTGAGGGTCCAGTCCACGCCATCAGTTCGTCAGCTCCCCCTAGTGGTCTGGAGGACTTCTGTTTAGTCAGCAGGGTTTCATGCTGGTGGATCAAGTAATAAAGTAGAACCTCCAGACTGACCTCAGAACCAGCAGCTAGGTGGACCCAGCTGGTTCTGAGGTGATCCAAACGGGTCAGAACTGGTTCTGGAATGGAGAATGAAGGCTAACACTGATCAACTGGAACCGTGTAGAATCTCTGACCCAGAAAACCAACCAGTTGAGATTAACTGCACCACAAGCTGGCTAATGGCTACGTTAGCATTCATAAATGTAAATTTATGAGCTTGTGTGGATCAGAGTGAATGGAGACCCGACTCCAACCTGCAGAACCTGATTACCCTCATCTGATGGAAACAGAAGCTCAGCCAACCAGTAGAAACAGAAACACGTTTATTCAGCAGCCAAAACAGGAAGTTGGGTGGAAACAGGAAGTAGGATGGAGACAGGAGGTAGGATGGAGACAGGAAGTAGGATGGAAACAGGAAGTAGGATGGAGACAGGAAGTAGGATGGAAACAGGAGGTAGGATGGAGACAGGAAGTAGGATGGAAACAGGAGGTAGGATGGAAACAGGAAGTAGGATGGAGACAGGAAGTAGGATGGAGACAGGAGGTAGGATGGAGACAGGAGGTAGGATGGAGACAGGAAGTAGGATGGAGACAGGAAGTAGGATGGAAACAGGAAGTAGGATGGAAACAGGAGGTAGGATGGAAACTGTACTGGGTTCTCTCCATGTTTATCTGAAACAACAATCAGCAGAGCTATTTACACATCAGGCAGCTGCAAACAGCCAATCGTCATCGTCGTCTGAGCGGGGGCGGGGTCATGGGATGAATCCGGGTGTCGGTCCATCAGGAGGCACGGCGGCCTCTCCTCCGGCGGAACCAGGGGAGCCTTCAGTTCTCCAGGAACGCCACGTAGTCGGTGAGGCGGGCCAGCTGCTGCTCGTTAGGAACCAGAGACACAGGGGGCGGGTCTGGAGAGAGAGAGGGGCGAGTGAGTCAGGGGTGTTTCCACTATCTAGCTGAGCTCTGCAGCCCCGCCCCCACCTGTTACTGCTCAGAGCAGCGGGGGTTGTGATAAATCCAGCACGATGTGTTCGCCCTCTAGTGGCTCTTTTAGACACTGAATCCTAATAAACATATAAATGTGTGAAAAGGAGCCAGAGGAGAAGTGCGTGTGATTTGATGGGAAAGGGCGCCCCCTACCTGGCTTCTTGGGCATTACCATCCTGGTTGCTGGGTCGGCCTGCCAGCCTTGACTCACCACACCTGAGAGAGATGAGGGAAGCCAGGATGAGTCCAAGAAAACCCGACAGACGCTACAGGAAGTAGCCTCACCTTTCACCGCCTCCTCCACCGTGTAGCCCACGAAGGCAGCGAAGTCTTCGGCTGTGATGGAGGTGTAGGCCTGCGCCACCAGGCTGTAGGCCCGCTGCCTGCTGCTCTCTGTGGACAACATCATGGTGAGGAGGAGGAGGATAGCCATCATCTTCATCATGTCTGCTAAATGAGCCGCAGCTCGTCACTGATCACAGCCAGGAGCCGACAACGGCTCATTTCACATCTTTAAACAGATTCAGCCCACTTCCTGTCGGACAGGCCACTTCCTGTCGCTAATGTTGCAAAAGTGAATCAGAAGAAAACAAGAAGTTTAAACTGAACTCTTTTGGTTTGGCTAATATGTTAGCATCCAAGAAGCTCCTCCCACTTTTAAACAGGTTTGTGTTTTTAACCAAACTTTAGAGTTAAAGGGCCAGACCACATTATTTAATCTCCGGAAGACAATTCTCTTCATTTAAGGTCATTTTTATACATTATTTGCAGAATGTGAAGCAGCTGGAGTTAAAACTGGAGTCCTGATGAACTGAATGTTTTTATCTTGAATGCTGATGTTATTTATTGTTCAGGTCTTTAGTGTCTCTATACTCCAGGTAAAGATGAATCCTGGAGGCTAAATCATAATGATTCTGAAAATGATCTTTTGACCCCCAGTTGATGTCTGGCGGCCCTCCACAGGGTCCCTGCCCCCCATGTTGAGACTAGGCAGAAGTAGATTTTATTCAGGGTTATCAGAGAAAAGAAGGATAAACATATTCCGCACTTTTCAGATATTGAAACAGAACCTGAATCTCAGGAACGGGGTCACCGGGGTCACCTGGAGCCTCGGCTCCTTATCAGGTGAGCAGTGAGGCTCCTCAGACACGCCGACATGTTCTGCTGTCACCGCGTCAACAGAACCTGGCCTCTCAGGCTCTGTTGCCTAGCAACAGCTCCCTGTGTACCAACAGAGATCTGGCAACCGGAAAGTTTTCCACAAGGACGATCGATAAGAGCTGGCTGGAGCCGCACTGAGCATGCTCAGAACAGAAGGTCACTCTGCGTGTCACTTCCTGTCTCTGAGCTCAGCGACCAGCTGGACGACAATTTTAGCTCAGAGTCAGTCGGGTCAGAGCTGCTGAGCAAGAAGAACTCCATGAGAGGAACCGGACCGGACCGGCTATTCCTGGATGCTATCACAAACAGAAACACACACACACACACACACACACACACACACACACACACACACACACACACACACCTATCACAAACACTCACTCTTCCTGAAATAGCTCAGACTGTTTTCCAGCAAAGGCAACGCTGCTGCAGGCTTTTAATAACCTGCTTTGGGTTCCAACAGAACCAGCACCAGAACCGGGCCATGGATCAACTTCACACAGTTTTATTTCCAGTACAGACTGACTGGGATTCCAGCAGCGCATCAACAACCAGAAGCTACAAACATTTCTAACCTTCAATACAAAAGTATAAAAAGACGTAAAGAAATCAGAGTCTGTGTCTCAGTCCCGATGGACGCCTCCGTCCTCCTCCGTCCTCCTCCGTCCTCCTCCGTCCCGTGTCCTATTCTTCCTCCTCTTCCTCCTCTGCGTCCTCGTACTCCTCATCATCCCCGGTTCCAAAGTCCATCTTGGCCAGCACGGCCTCCACCGGCTCCGTGTTGAGGGTGAAGTGGTCCATCTTCTCAAAGCCGGGTTCTGGCCGCTCTTCGCCCAGCGAGGCCTTGGCGGCGTCCCGGGTCCGGCCGATCAGGCCCTTGGAGGCCAGCAGGAACTCGGCGGCGCCGCTCTGCTCCAGGGCGCGTACCGCCGTGTCCGTCAGCTCGGAGCTGGCCTGCAGACGCTCGCCGTAGCGCTGGGCCAGCGCCCGCAGCGCCGCCACCTTGTCGTCCTGCTCGCGGCCCAGCTGCTCCAGCAGCACCGCCTTGCGCTCCTCCAGCACGGCGTACAGCAGGTCAAAGCGCTCCGCCAGGCCCTGCTTGGCGCGCTGCGCGTTCTCCTGCACGGCGCGCCCGGCGTCCTCCATCTGGTGCAGCAGCGCCTGCAGCCGGCCGTTGCTGGCCACCAGCGCATCGATGGCGTTGCTGAGCTCAGCCTTCTGGCTCTGGTAGACGGCGGCCAGCGGCGCCACCTCGCAGTCCTTGTGCTGGCCGAACACCTTGCACATGGAGCAGGTGGGGCGCTGGCAGCTGACGCAGTAGATGTTGATGCGCTCGTCCTCGTGCTCCGGGCAGAGCGGCTCCTTGGCCTCCTGCGCCTTCAGCGGCTCGCCCTCGCCCTTCCCCTCCTGCTGCTGCTTGTAGATGTCGATGATGTTCTCCACCAGCAGGTTGCGCTGTAGGCCGTGCACCCCGTGGCGATCCAGCACCACCTCGAAGCGGCAGGTGGGGCAGCGGAAGACGCCGCCGGAGAAGCGGTAGGGGTTGCGGGAGTCGTAGAGGTCGCTGGCGCAGCCGCGGCACAGGTTGTGCTGGCAGGGCAGGATGACCACCGGCTTGGTGAACATGTCCAGGCAGATGGGGCAGCTCAGCTGCTTCTCTAGGCTGTCCATGGGGCTGGGCGGCCGCACCACCGAGCCCGTCCTCTGGAGGTCCATGTCCTTGGTTCTGGTTCTGGGAGAGACGACACGCTGTTCTGCAGCTGCTGCACTCCGGGTCTATTCTGGTCCGGTGGCCGGCCGGCCGGCCTTTATATGAGCCTCCAGACAGACACCCGATCCAGCAGAGCGCATTCCTGCCTGGACATTTTCACAGAACCCCCCCGCCCCCACCATGTGTCGCCGTGGAGACGGACAGGTTGGGGTGGACCGGGACAAACAGCCAGCATGTGACCAGAGAGTCTCAGCAATAAACACAACATGATGTTTTCCAAAACAAAACCTACAGGAAATGTTTTCAGTCTGAGCAACAAACAAGCTGAACCACAGACTGAACTACCGACCAACAACTACTGACCAATCCAACTACCGACCAACAACTACTGACCAATCCAACTACCGACCAACAACTACTGACTGATCCAACTACCAACCGATCCAACTACCGACCAACAACTACCGACCAACAACTACCGACCGATCCAACTACCGACCAACAACTACTGACCGATCCAACTACCGACCAACAACTACTGACCGATCCAACAACTACCGACCGATCCAACTACCGACCAACAACTACCGACCAACAACTACCGAACGATCCAACTACCGACCAACAACTACCGACCAACAACTACTGACCGATCCGACAACTAACGACCGATCCAACTACCGACCAACAACTACCGACCGATCCAACTACCGACCGATCCAACTACCGACCAACAACTACCGACCAACAACTACCGACCGATCCAACTACCGACCGATCCAACTACCGACCAACAACTACCGACCAACAACTACCGACCAACAACTACTGACCGATCCAACTACCGACCAACAACTACTGACCGATCCGACAACTACCGAACGATCCAACTACCGACCAACAACTACCGACCAACAACTACTGACCGATCCGACAACTAACGACCGATCCAACTACCGACCAACAACTACCGACCGATCCAACTACCGACCGATCCAACTACCGACCAACAACTACCGACCAACAACTACCGACCAACAACTACTGACCGATCCAACTACCGACCAACAACTACTGACCGATCCGACAACTACCGACCGATCCAACTACCGACCAACAACTACCGACCAACAACTACCGACCAACAACTACCGACCAACAACTACCGACCGATCCAACTACCGACCGATCCAACTACCGACCAACAACTACCGACCAACAACTACTGACCGATCCAACTACCGACCAACAACTACTGACCGATCCAACAACTACCGACCGATCCAACTACCGACCAACAACTACCGACCAACAACTACCGACCAACAACTACCGACCAACAACTACCGACCGATCCAACTACCAACCAACAACTACTGACCGATCCAACTACCGACCAACAACTACCGACCGATCCAACTACCGACCGATCCAACAACTACCGACCGATCCAACAACTACCGACCGACAACTACCGACCGATCCAACTACCGACCGATCCAACTACCGACCAACAACTACCGACCAACAACTACTGACCAATCCAACTACCGACCAACAACTACTGACCGATCCAACTACCGACCAACAACTAGTGACCGATCCAACTACCGACCGATCCAACTACCGACCAACAATTACTGACCGATCCAACAACTACTGACTGATCCAACTACCAACCAACAACTACCGACCGATCCAACTACCGACCGATCCAACTACTGACCGATCCAACTACTGACCGATCCAACTACCGACCAACAATTACTGACCGATCCAACAACTACTGACTGATCCAACTACCGACCAACAACTACCGACCGATCCAACTACCGACCAACAACTACCGACCAACAACTACCGACCGATCCAACTACCGACCAACAATTACTGACCGATCCAACAACTACTGACCGATCAAACAACTACTGACCGATCAAACAACTACCGACCAACAACTACTGACCGATCCAACTACCAACCAACAACTACTGACCGATCCAACTACCGACCAACAACTACTGACCGATCAAACAAGTACCGACCAACAACTACTGACCGATCCAACTACCAACCAACAACTACTGACCGATCCAACTACCGACCAACAATTACTGACCGATCCAACAACTACTGACTGATCCAACTACCAACCAACAACTACCGACCGATCCAACTACCGACCGATCCAACTACTGACCGATCCAACTACTGACCGATCCAACTACCGACCAACAATTACTGACCGATCCAACAACTACTGACTGATCCAACTACCGACCAACAACTACCGACCGATCCAACTACCGACCAACAACTACCGACCAACAACTACCGACCGATCCAACTACCGACCAACAATTACTGACCGATCCAACAACTACTGACCGATCAAACAACTACTGACCGATCAAACAACTACCGACCAACAACTACTGACCGATCCAACTACCAACCAACAACTACTGACCGATCCAACTACCGACCAACAACTACTGACCGATCAAACAAGTACCGACCAACAACTACTGACCGATCCAACTACCAACCAACAACTACTGACCGATCCAACTACCAACCAACAACTACTGACCGATCAAACAACTACCGACAAACAACTACCGACCGATCCAACAACTACTGACCGATCCAACAACTACTGACCGATCCAACTACCAACCTACCTCCGACTACACAAATAAACCAAAAACTGAACACAGCTTCCACTGATCAGATATTTAACAACCAATCATCATCATCATCATCATCATCATCAGTGAGGTAATTATGCAGTTAGATGCACTAATATTAAAACTCCAATAATCAAAATTAGCTTCACTAACAACATGAAGTGCAATGCTAAAACCAGTTAAAAGAAGCTAATGCTAAAACGTTATACCAAGACATAGCAGAAGCTAATGCTAAAGTGCTAATCATTAATATTAGTTCTGCTAACACAATAGCGTTATACCACACATTATTTAGCGAAAGCTAACCCGCTAAATTCAACCCACCATGTGTCAATGACTCAACATGCTACAACGTAGCATATCGCCCTCAGCAGGCTCACATGTGTCATTACACTCCTTCCTGTACCGTTTGTGTTTCAGGAAGTGATTCTTTCCACTCCTGTTTCAGTTTATAGTTGTTGAGTTTTGCTAACTCTGTGGTAGATTTAGCCTGACTGACCACGACTACAGTTAGAAACCGCGCAGAATGTCAGGACATTTTAAAATGTTAACAACAGAACTACAGCAATGCATTCTGGGTTCAGGACGTACGTCATTTCCTGCGACGCATCATGGCTGGAGAACGTAAGGAAACAAAGCGTCTGGTAATCAGACTTCACCCACTTCAAAATAAGAGCATGAGTAGAAAGGATTTTAAACAGTCAATGAGCAAAATTTCAAAACAAATGTTGAACTTCATTCATCTGAAAGTTTAAAAACAGCCAGGTAAATTAGAGCTTTAGAATTTATCCAGAAAAATGTATTGAGGGGAAGCTAATCTTGCTAAGCTTTTTCAAAGTTAGCAAAAATGCTAAAAATAAATTAGCTCCACTGTTAGCAGATCAGCGGAGGCGTGTCCACTGCTGCTGAGGCGTCTACAGGTGAGTTAGCACAACGCCAGGGCAGAAAGGCATCAGCAACAACCTCAGAGGAGCAACTGTTGCTGCTCAACAACCTGGGAGCCTTCAGTTTAGATGAAGGTCATCCTCCCAGAAACACAACGATGATCAACAAGTAAAATCCTCAAACGTCTGAAACGAGTCAAACTGTGGAACAAATTAAACAGAAACTGTAACATTAACAAATCCAAATGTTTACTTGAACGTTTTATTAGAGCTGCCAGCTGTTACCAAACCATCTGATGAAACTCTGTTTATGACATCAACAACAGATCAACATCCAGAGAAGTTATTTTAAACTGTTGCACAACCAACAACAGCGCCACAATCACTCAGGACGCAATAAACTCCTGCTGACGTCTCCAGGAGAAAACCCCGAGATCACAGTGCCAAGGCAGCAGGCTAGCCCTGCAGCTAGCTGCTGTAGCTATTGCTGCAGCTAGCTGAGTAGCAGCTGCTCAGTGATGTGTCTGATATGCTGAAGTGTTTTCCTGCATGAAGTTACCTCTGAGGGCCTCCATGACAGGCAGGATATTCTCGGACCACTGGTGGGCTGCGATGGCCGTGTAGATCCCCGGGAAGTCTCTCTGCCAAATGCGCTGGCCGACGGCCCAGATAGCTGCTAGCTCAGGGTTAGCCTGCAGCCGAAAACAAGACAGAAGCCTTCAGCAACCAGAGACACGCCTCCATGCAGTGGGAGTATTTAGGATTTTCACTGCTGTGTCTGACAGCTGCTCTGCTCAGCCTCACAGGACACAGAGGACAGACATCAGCACTGCTGAGACACCTGCAGTTCCCACACAGCTGCTAGCTTAGTTTGAAACTTAACTTTCCAGGAATTGTGCTGAATATTCATGTTTTGTATAATTTCCTCCATTTCACAGTGAGCGGCTCTTCTAGCCTTTACGGTAATCCAGTTCAGTGGCTTTTCCTAATATGGCTCTCTGCCCAGGGTGGCACGTCACCGGGGACAACACGAGCCACAAATGTCAATATTTATGCACCAAGTAAAATTTAATGCAGATATTCAAAAACACATTTTAAGCAGGAACATTTTAATTTATTTTTCCTGCTTAAGTTTCATATCTTGACATTCAGGATTTACTGATTATTTGTAGCAATTCGTACGATATTGTTTCTAATGTGTCAATCTGTTTGTTTATAACAGATTGCTGCAGCTGCAGTAGCACTGGTTAGCAGGAGTTATCACTTGTTTCGCAGGAGTTGTTACTAGTTAGCAGGAGTTAGCACTGGTTTAGCAGGAGTTGGAAATGAACCAGTGTCCTGAGTAGGGCTGAAACGATTCCTCGAATGATTCGAGTACCTCGATTACTAAAATTCCTCGAGGAAAATTTACCTGCCTCGAAGCTTCGTTAATTTATGTTTTATTAGTTAGCGCACCGTGTTCCGGCCGGGACTTCATTTGCGTTGCGCGTAGCTCTCACTTCCGCCTCTGAGTTGTTGACAAAAGCTAAGTCTCAGCGGCATAAAGTCCAATCTTCAAGATTGGCCCGTGGGGATTTTATTGATTGATGATAATGCCCGACTTTTTATCGTTTTTGGGGAACCAATAAGCATCCTTAAAATGACTGGGGGAATGCCTGGAGTACGGCAGCATTTCTCCTCCGGGGCTGCTGGTTGAAAGCGAACGGCGGGAAGAGCGCTGAGGTGAGCGGATAGACTGAACAGGGCGGGCGGCTGAGTAGCTGATGCTTACCGTGTAAATGTAGCTTTACCGACGAACCGCACAATAAATTTCATATCCCGGTCTGAAGAAACGGGTGGCGGAGCGCATCGTACATGGCTGGTAGATGAGTTTCTGAGTGTGACCAGTGAAGGTGTCGTAAATATCCCGTATTGCTTCCCCCCGTGTTCGTCCCCCGGTCTAACGGTTCGTCAGTCCGCTGGTCTATTTCCTCCCCTCCACCCCATGTTCGTTCATTCGCCCTCTCCTCCCACTCCAGGCGACATTTCCCGTATTTTCAAACCCAAAGCGTGACAGGTTAGGTGGCAAGGTGAGTTTAATTAATCTATTAAACTCACTGAAGATGAATACATAAACTAAAAGCTGGATTGTAGACATTTTTTATAAGCATATTTGTGAGCCTGCCTCTTTGTTATTAAATTCAATATAATTTCAGATTTTTCTATAACTTTTCTTCTGGTTAACTTAGAAAGTGAGCTATTATTGTTACAGGTTAGTTTTCTAAACTACAAAAAAGCAACTGTTAGGGATGCTCAAATATGAAAAATTGGACTGATATTGATATCTGATAGTAACACCGGTATTATGCCAGATTTACCAATATTTCATTTTATAATTTTTTTTTTATCCGATTACTCGATTAATCGTAAGAATAATCGATAGATTACTCGATTACTAAAATATTCGTTTACAACAGCCCTAGTCCTGAGTATTGCGACAGGTCCAGCAGAACTCTGACCAGAACCTGGTCCAACAGACGTTTGGGCAAACTTACTGATTTTATGGCCTGAGGAATCCTTTTCCACAGATAGCGGGCGTTGTTCCTAGAGGCCAGAAACAACAGGACTCAGTCAACAGGAAGTGGAGCAGGAAACACAGGAAGCCCCACAATCCAGATGCTTAAGGTTTGGTGTCAGGAATATTCTGATTTGGACCTGACTCTCTCTACATGGACAAAGCAGGTCGCCATGGAAACAGTCTAATTTACACACCCATTAGTCAGCGGGGGTAAATCCCAACATCACCAGTCAAAAGGTGATGCTTGCACAGCGGCCATTTTGCTTTACTTACATGTCGTTGTTGAGTAGATACAGTGCTAGCATCTGAGCGTAGACCTGGGGAGTTGCGATGCCCCCTGGAGCCTGGTGAAGGTAGTGCAGGTGGTTATTTCTACAGCTCTTCACTCATCAAGGATATTATGTTGTTCCTCAAAAGAACAACATATAAAAGAAAACAAGTCTAAAACAAGGTGGATAAGACAGGAAGTGACACGTTTTAGGCATTCAACGCCTGCCTGAATAAAAAGTCTTGAAGGAAGATTCCTGAGTCCAGGTCACATCAACGTATGAACCATCTATAAAAACAGCTTTTATGCGTTACCGTGGGTTACAGTTTCCAGAATACCAGCTGAGAGAAAAACAAATGACATTAAATTATTTTCTCCCCAACATAAAATGAGCTGAATCAACACTTTAAGTGGTTTCATATGAGATCACCAGGTTTCCATGGAAATCAGGAAATGTCTGCCTTCATGGCTAGGATTCATCTGAAAATGAATCATTTAAGCTGCATGTCTTGCTGCTCAAAGCAAAATGTTCTTTATAGCATAAAGTTACATTATTATCAGGAACAAATATGACTGTTTGGCTAATTAAATAAAACATTTTCTGTGATTTGTGATCCAAACTTTGGGTTTCACATAAACAAGGGAAAATAATTTAATTCAGAATTTCTTATTTTAAACAGACACATGTGATCTTTGATCTGGAAGTTATTTTTATGATCTTTGAATAAAAAGATCATAAAAATCTTTTTTCTCTAAGAATAGGCTGACATTTCTTCCTCATGAAGGAGACACTAATCAATACGAATATTCAGGTGTTATAATTTACAGGGCTCCATAAGGAACAAACAGGATTACTGTTATTATTAAATTATTTTCTAGTCAGTTTATGCAGCACCTGGAACACTGAAAGTCTTCCTGCTAACTTATAAGGTCTTTCTTAGACTTTTTTTATGTTAGTATCTCATTTGTGAGTTTTGTGAAGCTGTATATCATTTTATTTAAGATATAAAAAACAGATTTGAAAAATGGTGGAGTAAAAACAGATTAAACATGGATTGAAAAACAGATGGGGACAGAAATCTTCTGAAAGAGAAACATGGTGAACTATTCTGATCCATTTTCACGGAGTAGCAGCGCCATCTGCTGGCAGCTGTAGTTAGTGTTGATGGTTTGACTGGTTAGTAAAGGACCTGCTGCTAGTTAATATCCTACCTACAGGTTTTACCAAGACAAGCATTAATAACCCAGTTACAGTCTTAAGTTCCGGTTTTCTGAACCAGTTAATTCAAAATAAATTAAGACGTTTTCACTGAAGGTCTTTAGAAATGATGTGCAATTTTTATTTAGTGATTATTCATTAGTTATCAGTGTGAAAAATCAGATCAGGGGGTATTTGCAAACTTATTGTGACGGAAGGAAGAAAGAAAAACATCACTTTGATCCTCAGGGGCCTCCGTAGTAATCTACCTGCTAACAGGTGTGTGTTTTCCTCCACTTGGCTTCTGTTAGCATTACACACAGTCCTGTTAGCATCACACAGTCCTGTTAGCATCACACAGTCCAGTTAGAATCAAACAGTCCAGTTAGCATCAAACAGTCCAGTTAGCATCACACAGTCCAGTTAGCATCACACAGTCCAGTTAGCATCACACAGTACTGTTAGCATCACACAGTCCTGTTAGCATCACACAGTCCAGTTAGCATCAAACAGTCCAGTTAGCATCAAACAGTCCAGTTAGCATCACACAGTCCAGTTAGAATCAAACAGTCCAGTTAGCATCAAACAGTCCAGTTAGCATCAAACAGTCCAGTTAGCATCACACAGTCCAGTTAGCATCACACAGTCCAGTTAGAATCAAACAGTCCAGTTAGCATCACACAGTCCAGTTAGCATCACACAGTCCAGTTAGCATCACACAGTCCAGTTAGCATCACACAGTCCAGTTAGCATCAAACAGTCCAGTTAGCATCACACAGTCCAGTTAGAATCACACAGTCCAGTTAGCATCACACAGTCCAGTTAGCATCACACAGTACTGTTAGCATCACACAGTCCTGTTAGCATCACACAGTCCAGTTAGCATCAAACAGTCCAGTTAGCATCACACAGTCCAGTTAGAATCAAACAGTCCAGTTAGCATCAAACAGTCCAGTTAGCATCAAACAGTCCAGTTAGCATCACACAGTCCAGTTAGCATCACACAGTCCAGTTAGAATCAAACAGTCCAGTTAGCATCACACAGTCCAGTTAGCATCACACAGTCCAGTTAGCATCACACAGTCCAGTTAGCATCACACAGTCCAGTTAGAATCAAACAGTCCAGTTAGCATCAAACAGTCCAGTTAGCATCACACAGTCCAGTTAGAATCAAACAGTCCAGTTAGCATCACACAGTCCAGTTAGCATCACACAGTCCAGTTAGCATCACACAGTCCAGTTAGAATCAAACAGTCCAGTTAGCATCACACAGTCCAGTTAGCATCACACAGTCCAGTTAGCATCACACAGTCCAGTTAGCATCAAACAGTCCAGTTAGCATCAAACAGTCCAGTTAGCATCACACAGTCCAGTTAGCATCACACAGTCCAGTTAGCATCACACAGTCCAGTTAGCATCACACAGTCCAGTTAGCATCACACAGTCCAGTTAGAATCAAACAGTCCAGTTAGCATCACACAGTCCAGTTAGCATCACACAGTCCAGTTAGCATCACACAGTCCTTTTCTCGCCTTTATTTCGCCCTGTTAGTGTTAGAATTAACCGGAACACACCTCTGGGTCAGAACGGCCTCCAGAACCAAAGTAACCATGTAACTACAGGTAAGTAGGAACCACTCCAGCCTCATTTATAATCAGCCGGCTAAAGCTAACTGACAAGCTAACAAACAGCTGAAGCTGGTGTCCAAAGTAACACCCGAGGGCTATTTTATAGTAATCTTGCTCCGGTTTGCTCTAATTAGATTCTAGTTATTTTATGTATTTTTCAGATGAGTTTTAAACAGTGCAGATAAATTTATGTCCGACTGTTGAGAGTTTCAGGTTTTAAACTTGAGCAGCTCCTTAAATCTGTGAAATAACTCTTTACTGAGGAGACGAGTCGGAAGCTAACTTCACCCGCTTGGCTCTCAGGTCTCAATCAGAGCCGAATCACCAAACAGCCTCTACGATGGTCATTTATTTATAATGATGTTCAGCTCATTTCAGCGCTAACTCGATCGGTTTAATCATCCTTCAATGTTTGGATGCCAAGTCATCCAGAAACGGACTAAGCAGGGAACAAAATGTTCGGTTCTACCTTCAAACCGAGCCGAAAAACCCGGAACGACTGAAACCCGAACCGTTTCTGCGGAATTCAACCCGCCCAGCTTACCTCCAGCTCCTGAGCTTCACATTGATCCAATAACTGATCAAAGTTCTCCTCCATGATCACAGCAGCGGGCATGATGCTGCCAGCCGGACTTCTTCCTGCTGTTATTATCTGGACGGTGACTGACTGCAACAGCGCCTCCAGGCGGCACGGGGGGGAACAACACCCCGGAATTACAACATTACAACTATTTACTGTAAAATGTATTATTCTGAACAAAAGTCACTGTTTTTTCAGACATTGTTTAACTATTTAAATTACTCATATTTTAAATAAAGGTCTTCCATCCACAATTATGAAGTTTAGATTACAGAATTAAATGTATTTTTTATCTGAGGTTGATAAACTAGAAGGAAACGTTTGGACTCAGTGACTCCTGAGTTTAATGGCTGAAATGACCAATTTGTGTTGGTCTGTTGCACAAAGTTCCCCCAAATCTGTTCAATTTTTGTAGAAAACTTAACAGATAGTAGAAATAAAACATCTCAGTCAAATAGTAACTTCTAGTTTTCAACCATTTCTAGTTGTTTAAGTATTTTAAGTTGTTTATTTTCTCCAGTAAATATCCAGTTTAGTTGGTTTATCTCTGGTTTCTGCTCATGAAGGATCAGCAGATTGGTTTACAGTTCTTTAGTTTATAGCTTTTATCAGCATGTTGTTGGGAACTATCCTCATAAAAATGAAATAATTTAACTCAGAAAAGATAAACCCATTAAAATAATAAGAAACCCAGCATTCTCAGTGCAGGTGGTCTGGATGGTTTCTCTCTGGTCATGCAGTCAGACAGCAGCAGCAGCTCAGCAGAAACATCTGGAAAACTCGACCACATATGTAAAGTTTACACAGAAACATTCAGGTGAAAGCTCTTTCACCTGAAATGACACAGTATTGCTCTGTATTGCTCAAAAAGATAAAGGTCCGCTTACATGTGAGTCTTTAGTTTAGTTTAAGTTTTAAGTTTTAGACTATAAGTCTATAATTAGACTTATAGTCTTTAGTCTATAAGTCCACTGTGTTGTGATTGTAAAATACTCAGTAGGATTCTGGCAGGCAGACCGGATCGTTCACCAGGACCAAACGGGCTCATGAGGCGACAGCTTCACAGTAATCCTCGTCGTTTGTTTAACATCACGTATTTGCCGGGCGGGGATCTTGTGCCAGAGGCCATCATATCATTAGATGCTCACAAACATTTGATAGAATTGAACATAATTATCTGATGAAGGTTCTTGAGCATTTTGGGTTCGGGCCGTCTTTCCGTTCAGGGATAGAAATACTTTAAAGATCTCCACTGGCTGCAGTTCAGACAAATAATATCGTGTCGCATTACTTTCCTGTTTTTCGTGGGACGACAGCAGGATGTCCCGTTTCCCCCCTGGTTTAACGTAGCTGCAGATCCTCGACCGGGGCTGATGGGAATAAACTGAGCTGGACAAATCCACCCTGTGTCAGAACATGCTGATGACCTCCTCCTCTTTCTGACACATGCAAATCCATCCCTAAAGCTGTAAAGTGCATTGAATACTTAGGTAGGACATCAGGATACTTGATCAACAGAGCAAAATGTCTAATTTTTCCTGTTAATGATGAAGCCAACCAGTTGCCACCAAACTCTCTTCCATTTGCAGTGAGTTCTGAAAAATGTGCATATTTAGGAGCGAACAGAACCAGAAATGACAAAGATCTATTCAAGCACAACTCTGATACTGTCTTCAGTCAGTTTAAACAGGATCTGGAGCGCTGGTCATTCCTCGCTCTGTCCCTGGCAGGAGGGATAAATTCAGTTCAAATGGTTAGAATGCCCAAAATGCTATTCCTTTTTCAGACAATTCCAATATTTATTCCTAAATCATCTTTTAAAAAACTAGAGAAGATCTGTCCATGTGGAACAGGAAGATTCCTGTTGTTGCAGAGCGAAGGAGGAGGGAGGGCTGGCCGCGAATCATCATATCAACTTTTACTGTCGTAAACTGTTTCTGTTTAAGCCTGCAGAAAATCAAACGGTGCCTGTTGGTCACTGATGGAGCAAAACGCTTGTAAATCTGGTTCACTGGCCTCAGTTGTTTGTTTGCCATTAGATAAACGACTGATTACAGTTACCACGGTTACACCGGCAGCGATCAGGATCTGGAAAAGCTCAGGATCCATTTCAAATAAAATCTGGGTCTCCTACCAGCTCCCACATCAGCAAATGCCTTGTTCCCACCTTCTTTAGTTGATTCCACTTTCCATGCCTGGCAAATAAAGGATAACTGGGAGCTGCTCAGCGATGGTCATCCAGCAGCTGCAGCACCTTCTTCCAACGGTTTTAGATATCTGTAGCTGCAGAGCTTTGTTAAAAAAAACTTCTCATCAACGCTTCAGACTGCAGGACACAGTGGGACCGATGACGATCCCATACAGAGAGGGGCCCCATCAACCGTGTACACCTTGATCCATGCAGCTGCAGCGCCCTCATTAGACAACATGAAGGAACAGCGGCAGCAGGCTTATCGTCGATATGTGTCAGACCTCAGGGCTTAATTTAAGGTATTAAACCACAGGGATCAGATGAGGCTGGCCCAGGGTGGAAACTGGGGAACGTCTTTCAGCCCCTGTCTGAGTCGTGGAATATTAATATTCCCCCAAACGCTGTCAGCAATATTTGGGGTTGTTCCTCTGACATGCAGTGTTTCCACCTGGGAAGCTTCAGCTGCAGCCTGGTCCACACTGACTGCTGCTCCTGTGGTGGAAAACAGAGACTCCGTCCGTAAGCGATGGACTGAGGACCGGCTCTCCGTGTTGGGGACGGTTCTGCCAACACATCTTACAAAACATGACAACCACTGACTCGCCGTCAATTCAGCATAAAGTCAACTAAGATTAGTGTTTTTCTATATCTCTGTAATAGATGTGTGGATTTGAATGTATTGGTTGGTTTATGTTGCTGAAAATCCAATAAAAAAATATTTAAAAAACCAGACCTGAAAGCGTTTCCATGCTTTCAGTCTGAGTCGACTCTGACCAGAAACCAAATGGAACGTCACCGATTGGAGGGAAGAAGAAACAGGCTGTGGATGTCTGACCTCTGACCTCTGACCTCTGAAAAAGAGCTAAAGATCAGAAGGAAGCAGCGAACTGATGGCCTCTGCCTTACCAGAGGAACCAAACTCCAAACCACCAGGAGGGATCGACTGTCTCTGCTCCATGCTAGCTAGCAGCCTCTACTTCCTGTTTACTACAGGAAGTAGTATCAACGACGAATTCACATTTTCTTTTTTTTAATCATTTTAAAAGTTTGATCAAAATTCAACAAACAGTTTAGTTTGTTAGTTTATGTAAAACTGGAACAGTTGGAAAAAAATCATGAATAAAAGATGCTTTAGCTGAAGCTAGCCTCCATCCGTAGATCGGAGAGTAGTAGGAGAAGTTCGCTGTAGCAGCATGACTACAGAAGTAGCTCCAGACGACCAGAACCAACAGAACCAGATTTACTCTGATGAATCTGAAGGTTTTTATTCTAACATAAACATTTGAATCAAAAGTTGAAACTGACAGAGTGAAAAGATTCTCAGTTAATCAGAGACAAACTGGAACCAAACAACATTTTCTTTCAGTTGTTTCTGTTAAACAGGCTGCAAACCTGAGGAGGAATCTGCCAGATTAACACAGATAATCCCATAATCTGACTCAGCTCAGGTTCATGTTTATTAGAGACGAATGATAAATCTGGAGGAAGAGTTTTCACAGGGATCTGATGGTCACAGCTCAGTCACTTCATAAACATCATGATTTATTATCAGAGCGCCGAGTCTTTATGAAAGTTGCTGCTGCTTCTGGACTTTCTTGATTTTTATTGTCATTGAATAAATGAGTCATATTTCAGTCTGTGGTCAGAGCCGGTCTGCACATCTGATCAAATCTCCTGCTGTTGAAGAAACGATTCATGAAAAGTGAGCAGCAGCAAAAACACCCAAAGATTTCGATGCTTCATGTTGTTTTTATTCTGTTTCTGATGAAACTTTATGATCCGGTTGGTTTCATCTGACGACACGATGCAGATTTTTATTTACTTCTCCACAAACTAACCGGATCAAATCAGAGTTTTTAGTCATGAAGTTCCATTTAAATGATTCAACGATGAGATCAGAGAAACTGAAACCTTCAGTTTAGCAGCAAATAGAAAAATTCATCTGCCAAAACAAAATCAAAATAATGAACTAAAAAGTTTTTATTTAAATAAAGAAAGTGAAAACGGAAGATAAATGCTGAGCTGGTCAGAGTTCATCTGCCCGGCAACAGGAAGGGAAGCAAAGAATCATTTATTAATGATCCTGCTGCTGAGTGTGAGGCCAGGGCAACGCAGCAACGCAACATGGCAACGCTCTGCAGCAACGCAGCAACGCAACACGGCAACGCTCTGCAGCAACACAGCAACGCTCTGCAGCAACGCAACACGGCAACGCTCTGCAGCAACACAGCAATGCTCTGCAGCAACACAGCAACGCTCTGCAGCAACACAGCAATGCTCTGCAGCAACGCAACACAGCAACGCTCTGCAGCAACGCAACACGGCAACGCTCTGCAGCAACACAGCAACGCTCTGCAGCAACGCAACACGGCAACGCTCTGCAGCAACGCAACACGGCAACGCTCTGCAGCAACACAGCAATGCTCTGCAGCAACACAGCAACGCTCTGCAGCAACACAGCAATGCTCTGCAGCAACGCAACACGGCAACGCTCTGCAGCAACACGGCAACGCTCTGCAGCAACACAGCAACGCTCTGCAGCAACACAACACGGCAATGCTCTGCAGCAACACAACACGGCAACGCTCTGCAGCAACACAGCAACGCTCTGCAGCAACGCAACACGGCAACGCTCTGCAGCAACACAACACGGCAACGCTCTGCAGCAACACAACACGGCAACGCTCTGCAGCAACACAGCAACGCTCTGCAGCAACGCCACAAGGCAACGCTCTGCAGCAACGCAACACGGCAACGCTCTGCAGCAACACAGCAACGCTCTGCAGCAACACAACATGGCAACGCTCTGCAGCAACGCAACACGGCAACGCTCTGCAGCAACACAACATGGCAACGCTCTGCAGCAACGCAACACGGCAACGCTCTGCAGCAACACAGCAACGCTCTGCAGCAACACAGCAACGCTATGCAGCAACGCAACACGGCAACGCTCTGCAGCAACACAACATGGCAACGCTCTGCAGCAACACAACACGGCAACGCTCTGCAGCAACACAACACGGCAACGCTCTGCAGCAACGCAACACGGCAACGCTCTGCAGCAACACAACATGGCAACGCTCTGCAGCAACACAGCAACGCTCTGCAGCAACACAGCAACGCTCTGCAGCAACACAACACGGCAACGCTCTGCAGCAACGCAACACGGCAACGCTCTGCAGCAACACAGCAACGCTCTGCAGCAACGCAACACGGCAACGCTCTGCAGCAACACAACATGGCAACGCTCTGCAGCAACGCAACACGGCAACGCTCTGCAGCAACGCAACACGGCAACGCTCTGCAGCAACACAGCAACGCTCTGCAGCAACGCAACACGGCAACGCTCTGCAGCAACACAGCAACGCTCTGCAGCAACACAACACGGCAACGCTCTGCAGCAACGCAACACGGCAACGCTCTGCAGCAACACAGCAACGCTCTGCAGCAACACAACATGGCAACGCTCTGCAGCAACACAGCAACGCTCTGCAGCAACACAACACGGCAACGCTCTGCAGCAACGCAACACGGCAACGCTCTGCAGCAACACAGCAACGCTCTGCAGCAACGCAACACGGCAACGCTCTGCAGCAACACAACACGGCAACGCTCTGCAGCAACGCAACATGGCAACGCTCTGCAGCAACACAACACGGCAACGCTCTGCAGCAACACAACACGGCAACGCTCTGCAGCAACGCAACATGGCAACGCTCTGCAGCAACACAACACGGCAACGCTCTGCAGCAACACAGCAATGCTCTGCAGCAACACAACACGGCAACGCTCTGCAGCAACACGGCAACGCTCTGCAGCAACGCAACACGGCAACGCTCTGCAGCAACACAGCAACGCTCTGCAGCAACGCAACACGGCAACGCTCTGCAGCAACACAGCAACGCTCTGCAGCAACACAACACGGCAACGCTCTGCAGCAACGCAACACGGCAACGCTCTGCAGCAACACAGCAACGCTCTGCAGCAACACAACATGGCAACGCTCTGCAGCAACACAGCAACGCTCTGCAGCAACACAACACGGCAACGCTCTGCAGCAACACAACATGGCAACGCTCTGCAGCAACACAACACGGCAACGCTCTGCAGCAACACAACACGGCAACGCTCTGCAGCAACACAACACGGCAACGCTCTGCAGCAACGCAACATGGCAACGCTCTGCAGCAACACAACACGGCAACGCTCTGCAGCAACACAGCAATGCTCTGCAGCAACACAACACGGCAACGCTCTGCAGCAACACGGCAACGCTCTGCAGCAACACAACATGGCAACGCTCTGCAGCAACACAGCAACGCTCTGCAGCAACACAACACGGCAACGCTCTGCAGCAACACGGCAACGCTCTGCAGCAACACAACATGGCAACGCTCTGCAGCAACACAACACGGCAACGCTCTGCAGCAACACAACATGGCAACGCTCTGCAGCAACACAGCAACGCTCTGCAGCAACACGGCAACGCTCTGCAGCAACACAACACGGCAACGCTCTGCAGCAACACAACACGGCAACGCTCTGCAGCAACACAACACGGCAACGCTCTGCAGCAACACAACACGGCAACGCTCTGCAGCAACACAGCAACGCTCTGCAGCAACACAGCAACGCTATGCAGCAACGCAACACGGCAACGCTCTGCAGCAACACAACATGGCAACGCTCTGCAGCAACACAACACGGCAACGCTCTGCAGCAACGCAACACGGCAACGCTCTGCAGCAACACAACATGGCAACGCTCTGCAGCAACACAGCAACGCTCTGCAGCAACACAGCAACGCTCTGCAGCAACACAACACGGCAACGCTCTGCAGCAACGCAACACGGCAACGCTCTGCAGCAACACAGCAACGCTCTGCAGCAACGCAACACGGCAACGCTCTGCAGCAACACAACATGGCAACGCTCTGCAGCAACGCAACACGGCAACGCTCTGCAGCAACGCAACACGGCAACGCTCTGCAGCAACACAGCAACGCTCTGCAGCAACGCAACACGGCAACGCTCTGCAGCAACACAGCAACGCTCTGCAGCAACACAACACGGCAACGCTCTGCAGCAACGCAACACGGCAACGCTCTGCAGCAACACAGCAACGCTCTGCAGCAACACAACATGGCAACGCTCTGCAGCAACACAGCAACGCTCTGCAGCAACACAACACGGCAACGCTCTGCAGCAACACAACATGGCAACGCTCTGCAGCAACACAACACGGCAACGCTCTGCAGCAACACAACACGGCAACGCTCTGCAGCAACACAACACGGCAACGCTCTGCAGCAACGCAACATGGCAACGCTCTGCAGCAACACAACACGGCAACGCTCTGCAGCAACACAGCAATGCTCTGCAGCAACACAACACGGCAACGCTCTGCAGCAACACGGCAACGCTCTGCAGCAACGCAACACGGCAACGCTCTGCAGCAACACAGCAACGCTCTGCAGCAACGCAACACGGCAACGCTCTGCAGCAACACAGCAACGCTCTGCAGCAACACAACACGGCAACGCTCTGCAGCAACGCAACACGGCAACGCTCTGCAGCAACACAGCAACGCTCTGCAGCAACACAACATGGCAACGCTCTGCAGCAACACAGCAACGCTCTGCAGCAACACAACACGGCAACGCTCTGCAGCAACACAACATGGCAACGCTCTGCAGCAACACAACACGGCAACGCTCTGCAGCAACACAACACGGCAACGCTCTGCAGCAACACAACACGGCAACGCTCTGCAGCAACGCAACATGGCAACGCTCTGCAGCAACACAACACGGCAACGCTCTGCAGCAACACAGCAATGCTCTGCAGCAACACAACACGGCAACGCTCTGCAGCAACACGGCAACGCTCTGCAGCAACACAGCAACGCTCTGCAGCAACACAACACGGCAACGCTCTGCAGCAACACAGCAACGCTCTGCAGCAACACAGCAACGCTCTGCAGCAACACAGCAACGCTCTGCAGCAACACAACACGGCAACGCTCTGCAGCAACACAGCAACGCTCTGCAGCAACACAACACGGCAACGCTCTGCAGCAACGCAACACGGCAACGCTCTGCAGCAACGCAACACGGCAACGCTCTGCAGCAACGCAACACGGCAATGCTCTGCAGCAACACAACACGGCAACGCTCTGCAGCAACACAGCAACGCTCTGCAGCAACACAACACGGCAACGCTCTGCAGCAACACAGCAACGCTCTGCAGCAACGCAACATGGCAACGCTCTGCAGCAACGCAACACGGCAACGCTCTGCAGCAACGCAACACGGCAACGCTCTGCAGCAACACAGCAACGCTCTGCAGCAACACAACATGGCAACGCTCTGCAGCAACACAGCAACGCTCTGCAGCAACACAACATGGCAACGCTCTGCAGCAACACAACACGGCAACGCTCTGCAGCAACACAACACAGCAACGCTCTGCAGCAACACAGCAACGCTCTGCAGCAACACAACATGGCAACGCTCTGCAGCAACACAACACGGCAACGCTCTGCAGCAACACAACACGGCAACGCTCTGCAGCAACACAACACAGCAACGCTCTGCAGCAACACAGCAACGCTCTGCAGCAACGCAACATGGCAACGCTCTGCAGCAACACAACACGGCAACGCTCTGCAGCAACGCAACACGGCAACGCTCTGCAGCAACACAGCAACGCTCTGCAGCAACACAACATGGCAACGCTCTGCAGCAACACAGCAACGCTCTGCAGCAACACAACACGGCAACGCTCTGCAGCAACACAACATGGCAACGCTCTGCAGCAACACAACACGGCAACGCTCTGCAGCAACACAACACGGCAACGCTCTGCAGCAACACAACACGGCAACGCTCTGCAGCAACGCAACATGGCAACGCTCTGCAGCAACACAACACGGCAACGCTCTGCAGCAACACAGCAATGCTCTGCAGCAACACAACACGGCAACGCTCTGCAGCAACACGGCAACGCTCTGCAGCAACACAACATGGCAACGCTCTGCAGCAACACAGCAACGCTCTGCAGCAACACAACACGGCAACGCTCTGCAGCAACACAGCAACGCTCTGCAGCAACACAACACGGCAACGCTCTGCAGCAACACAACACGGCAACGCTCTGCAGCAACGCAACACGGCAACGCTCTGCAGCAACGCAACACGGCAATGCTCTGCAGCAACACAACACGGCAACGCTCTGCAGCAACACAGCAATGCTCTGCAGCAACACAACACGGCAACGCTCTGCAGCAACACAGCAACGCTCTGCAGCAACGCAACATGGCAACGCTCTGCAGCAACGCAACACGGCAACGCTCTGCAGCAACGCAACACGGCAACGCTCTGCAGCAACACAGCAACGCTCTGCAGCAACACAACATGGCAACGCTCTGCAGCAACACAGCAACGCTCTGCAGCAACACAACATGGCAACGCTCTGCAGCAACACAACACGGCAACGCTCTGCAGCAACACAACACAGCAACGCTCTGCAGCAACACAGCAACGCTCTGCAGCAACACAACACGGCAACGCTCTGCAGCAACACAACACGGCAACGCTCTGCAGCAACACAACACAGCAACGCTCTGCAGCAACACAGCAACGCTCTGCAGCAACGCAACATGGCAACGCTCTGCAGCAACACAACACGGCAACGCTCTGCAGCAACACAACACAGCAACGCTCTGCAGCAACACGGCAACGCTCTGCAGCAACACAACACAGCAACGCTCTGCAGCAACACGGCAACGCTCTGCAGCAACACAACACAGCAACGCTCTGCAGCAACACGGCAACGCTCTGCAGCAACACAACACAGCAACGCTCTGCAGCAACACAACACAGCAACGCTCTGCAGCAACGCAACATGGCAACGCTCTGCAGCAACACAGCAACCCATGGCAGAGGACGCAGCTTCCACATCCAGATGCTGAACGGCATCAAGGAGGAGAGCAGGTTGTCATGGCAGCGTGAAGCAAGAGATGAAACCGATCAGTCAGGTGGAATGGAGACGCAGAAATAATCTGTTACATCACTCCAGCTGCTCTCTGCTCCCAGATTACCACAGGGATTATCCACTTAGCCAGGTTAGCCACAGCTGCTGGCTGGCCTGTTTCTGCCGCCGGAATCGCAACCTGGACACAGGTCCAGTTAGATCAGAGTTTCTCCATCCTGGTCCTCAGGCCCCCTGTCCTCCATGTTTCAGGTGTTTCCCTTCTGCCACCTGGATGTATCTCTGGGTGATTAGCAGGTTTCTGCAGCTCCTGATGGTCCTGCAGTCATTTGGATCAGCTGTTCTGGAACAGAGGCTCATCTAGAACATGCAGAGCAGGGGGGGGGGGGGACCAGGTGGAGAAACGCTGATCTAGACAGACACCACAACAAAACATGGCCGCTCTCTGTTTCTCCTCCATCGTTGGAGAGCTAACATGCTAACCAAAGCTAGCCTCCCAAAGCTTCCAGCAGGAAGCAGGTGAAGTTGTTTTAGAGAGTTGTGCAGCAGCTGTGAACTTTAACTAGGCCAGATGTTTTTTCAGTCCAGATCAAACTCACCAAGCAGAAGGAAAAAGTTCTGCAGAGCCCAGAAACACTTTTAGTACGTTAGTGAGATTCATCACAAATTAATGTCTGTAATATTCTTATAAACATTGAGTTTTATGCAAATATATATTCAAGATAATTCAGTCAAAACACCAAATATGACAAAATATTTCCAAAACTATTCCACTGAAAACACAAAATAAAAATGAACAAGGAAACAAAAAGTTCATCAAATGAAATGTATTAATCTGGAGTTTATTCCATAAGAATAAAGATCTGAATTATTTCTAATGCCCACAACAGCATCATAAAGGTCAAAGTTCACAGAGGAGCTGACAGCTGACCTCAAATTATTTTACACTGTTGATTATTTCTCATGTCTTTGTTAATTATCATATTTTATATTTGTATTTGTCAGACGTTTCCTTTGCGTCGTGTCAACAGGAAGTGATTCTAGGTTCTTCCTGTTTGTCAGAGCAGATCCACAACTAAACAAAAATATTATTAGATTATTCATTTTAAAGCTTCAGTTAATAAAAACTCAATTTATAAGATCAGAATAATAAAAAGCATAATGTGGGATTTATAAAAATAATGTTTGATAGCTGCTTTCAGGATATTGTTTTCTAAAGATGTTTTAAATCTGGCAGACGAGCCTCAGATTAATTTAATAAGCCTGGATATGATTATTACCTGTTAAAAACATCAGATTTAATCAATATAAAATCAATAAATCAATAAGTTTATTAATGATTTAGTTGGGAGATGCATTGAAAAGTGTCATGATTTGTATGAAGGTGGAATCAAATCGTTGCTTTAACATATTAGCGACAGCCGACGGTAAACCAAACATTTGTTTTGTTATTGAAAGTGTCATAAAACCAATATTTAATGTTTTGATCTCTTTTCAGGTCAGATTTCATTTTCCTCCCTCAGGAACTGAGCATTTATATTAAGTTCTTTACATAAACTATTTGTTTTTCTCCTTTTATCAGCTCAGTTTTATTGGATTTTCTGCTCATTTCTGTGAGAAACAAGCAGAAAGACAAACAAAGATCTTCTATTTGATGATGGTCTAACAGATTTTTTTCTGTGTATTTTTATAAAATATACTTTTTCTCTGAACTATTACTCTGGCTCCCTCACTTCCTAGAAAGATTTAGTATTATTATTACTTGGTGGTTTCAGAGCTGAAGTCATTTATTGTTTCAGATTATGTAATCTCTCTCTGTGGATTTAACAGATTTCTGTTGTTCTGGTTCTGATCCAACACACAAACACAAACCTCTTCATGGACCTTAAACCTTTCCGTGTGATTTCATCTACAGCTGAGGGAACAGCTGGAGCAGCGGCATCAACCGCCGCCTCGCCGCCCCGCCGCCTCACCGCCCCGCCGCCTCGCCGCCTCGCCGCCCCGCCGCCTCACCGCCCCGCCGCCCCGCCGCTCTGCCGCTCCGCATCATTGGCTGCGTGATAGCGCGGGCGGAGGCGGAGCGTCCAGCAGCGGCTCCACCCCGAGCTGCATCCCGAACCCCGCAGCCGCATCCGGAGCAGCGCAGCGGCGGAACCGTGGAGCCATGAACCAGAGCGCCGGAGCCGCGCAGCACACCCGGAGCTTCTCCCTGGACGAGAAGGTAAGCTGACCTCTGACCCTAAGGTGAGTTGCTGCAGTAGGACGCTGCCTCAAGTCCCAGAAAGTTGCTCAAAGTTCGGCTGAAGGCGGTGAATGTGTCCGGTGGGTTCGGTTCGGGTTCTGTTGGCCCAGGTCGGGCTGAGAGGAGGACATGGAGAACTTCTGCTGACTGCATCAATAATTCATGGCTCTGCAAATATTCAGATTTAATATTTAATATTGACCTGCTAATATTGACCTTCATGTGTCTGACCCGGAGCGGACGGAACCGGGCAGCTTGAAGTTCGTTAGAGTGGAAGAATATTTCAGTCTGAAGTTCTGAGGATTCATGGATTAAAACTAAACATCTTAAAGTCGCTGCTGGTTTTTCTTCAGGCTGAGACGCTGGAACGTTTCTGATGGTTCTGATTCTGACGGTTCCTGAGGTTTTTCTGGGTTCCTGTCCGGACCGTCTCCGGTGGTCAGAGCCGCCCCCAGCCTGTTGGCGCTCTGGGTGAAGAACGTGAAAATCATTTCCTCCATCAGAGCTTTCTCTGCTTTTACCTCATAACATGCTGATAAAACTCTGAGGTTTATGGTTTTAAGGAGACAAAGTGAAAAGTTTGAATATTTATCTGCGTCTTTAAAGGGCCGGTACCGCGTTACATCATGTCTTTGATCGTCATCTGGGATTTTTCCCTGAGTTTTGCTTTGATTCTTTCATGTTTCCTTTAATCTCTATGGCAACCATTTAGCTGCTAAACTCCTGGGTAGATCAAGCTAACTTAATTTAGCCTGTCCAGGCACATCTCCTCACTCTGCTCCTGCAGACTAGCCAGCAGTAATTAGCAAACAGCTGCTGAGCTCATTATAGGAGCCGAACTCTGCTGGTGGTTCTGTTTGGATCAGAGCTGCTCATAATCCTCCTGAGTTTCTGTTTGATGGATTGTGAAGCGGCGGCCATGCTGCTGCGGCGCCAAGCTGGAGCGGGCGCCAAAACGAAGGCAGAATAACAATGTCTGGTATTTCTGTGTTTAGCAGCTGTTGAATCACCACTCAGAAGATTAAAGAGGAGATTTTCTGTTTAGCAGATAAAACTTATTTAAATGAAATAAATTCATCCTCATTATCAGAATTCAGCTTTTTACTCATGTTAGTTTAAAAAGTTTCTTTAGAGAATATTTTATAGAAACTTCATGAATAAAGTATTAAAACTTTATTTGAAATTGAACAACTACAATAAAATAATGAGATGAAATCATTTAACATCAAGGTCGAGATGCTTTTAATGAACAACTTATTTTACTTAAAAACTTTAAATGGAGTTAAATTTCAATAAGGATCATTAACATGCTAACAGCATTAGCCGCCCTCAGACCGCTGTTCCTTCAGCTGAAGTCATCAATAATCTGCTGATGACTGACGATCAGTGGATGTTCTAGTGGAGGACGGACTCTGCAGCTCTTATTCAGCCAATTAAGAAGCCAAACTGCCCTGCCCCCTTCTTCTTCTCTGATATTAAATTTAATCTCTACAAACTTTCATTTTAATTCCTCTGATTTCATTCAAAACGGTTCAGCTGAAGAGACGACGAATAATTCCTGACGTGGATGAAACCTTCAGGAAAAATGTTGGATTTTTCAGTAACTTTGGGAGTTTTAATTAAAATGCATCAGTAATTTAATTCAGTTTATTTCTAATAACGTCTCAAAGAACTTCCAGTTTATCATTCGGATTAGTTAAAAAGTTTCTATGGAAACCTTTGACCGGTGAGGCAGCAGGAAATGACAAAACATAACAGGAAATAGTAGCAGAGCAGTAGGAGAATAAAGTGAAGACATCAGGGAACCAGAGACGGTCAGAGGAAAGTTTTCAGGCTCAAATTGGGAAACATTCTGGAAAAACCTGGAAGAACTGATCAGGATTTGACACATTAGAGTTAATAATAATAATAATAATAATAATCATAATAATCATAATAATAATAATAATCATAATCATAATAATAATCATAATAATAATAATAATCATAATCATAATCATAATAATAATCATAATAATAATAATAATAATAATAATAATAATAATAATAATAATAATAATAATCATAATAATAATAATAATAATCATCATCATAATCATAATAATCATAATAATAATCATAATGGTTCTCTTCCTGTGGTTCTCCACAGTTCAGCTCTTCGCTGCTCTAATAATAGAAACTCTTTATTTCCTGAATCAAAGCAACAAAAAAAGAATCGTTTCACTTCAGGAAGTTTAATTTAGCAAACCTCAGTTATTTTTACCAGCTTCAGAAAACTAAAATATATTCATAAAGGAAGAAACTTTATGACAGAGCACAGGCTTTGATCCAGAGCAGCTGCTGGTTGGTTTTGACCAGCAGAACCGGGCCGGGTTCGGTTCTGGGCTGAACTAGGAATCTGGGCCAAGCTGGGATGATTCAGGAATGAAGAACCTGTACATTAAACTTCAATATCAGGTTTCACACAGTTTGACGGCAGCAAGAAAAGCAGAGCTGAGCTGCCAGTAAAAAAACAGTATAAACCAGTATAAACCAGTGTAAACCAGTGTATACCAGTATAAACCAGTGTAAACCAGTGTAAACCAGTATAAACCAGTATAAAACCAGGACATGAATAATGAATGTTTTAAGCAGCTCTAGATGCTGAGAGGGAGCATGGTGCCCCCTGCTGGTGCATTCTGGGTAATGTGAGCTCTTTGCCTTCAGAACAGCCTCAGGTTTTGACTAGGCCTCAGTCCATCAGGGAGACAAACAGAAACACGAAAGAAAAAGAGGCTGCAGGTAAAATTACATATTTTAAAACTTTATTGCAACAAAAATCCTGAATATTTTCAGAGTTTCAGATAGAATGTGAATAAACATGTCTGGAGTCAGACGTTCCCATGGCAACAAAGACTGAATCACATGTGACACTTGCGTGGGTTAGCATTATAGTGACCCTGGGTTAGCATTAGCATGACCACTGTGTTAGCATTAGCGTGACCACTGGGTTAGCATTATAGTGACCCTGGGTTAGCTTTAGTGTGACCACTGGGTTAGCATTAGCGTGACCACTGGGTTAGCATTATAGTGACCCTGGGTTAGCATTAGCGTGACCACTGGGTTAGCATTAGCGTGACCACTGGGTTAGCATTATAGTGACCCTGGGTTAGCTTTAGTGTGACCACTGGTTTAGCATTATAGTGACCCTGGGTTAGCGTTAGCGTGACCACTGGGTTAGCATTATAGTGACCCTGGGTTAGCGTTAGCGTGACCACTGGGTTAGCATTATAGTGACCCTGGGTTAGCGTTAGCGTGACCACTGGGTTAGCATTATAGTGACCCTGGGTTAGCGTTAGCGTGACCACTGGGTTAGCATTATAGTGACCCCCGGGTTAGCATTGAGAGCTAGGAGTTTCTTCTGTAACTGTCGGGTTGTTGATTTGAATCTTCGCTCTGTCTGTCTCCATCGTTGCTGTTTTCCCTTGTAAGACCCTCAACTCACCTCACCTGCTGCTGGTGGTCCGGTTGGTTCCAGTGAGGTCCTGGCAGCCTTGGTTCTGTTCTGTGAATTATTTCCAGGGATCATCAAGGCGCCGTTTGTCTCTGATGTTCTTTTGCGGCGAAGCGTGAACTGTTGCAGATCCAACATGGACGCTGATGTTTTCCTGCCAGTCATGATCAGAGCTCATGAGTTTCTCTGCTGGTGAACAGAAATTGCCTGACTGCCGTCTCTCCCCTGCAGTGTTTGATGAAGCGGACCTGCAGCATCTGGCCAGATGTAGGTCAGTGTGGAGGCGGTAATGACGTGGCGCCGCCAGGAGGGTGCAGCATCACTCTGGATGAATGCAGCCGAGAATCTGATCAGTTTATTAATGACATAATGTTGTTTTATTGGATAATCTGCAGCTGTTAGCGCTCATATTAGACCAGAGTTCATGTTCAGGTTTGCTATGGTAATCCAGATCTGAATCTAAATTAGATGTAAACATACAGCTCAGTCTTCCAATCAGGTTTCCTTTACAGACAGCTAATAAATGTTATTAATTCAGCCATAAGCACTTTATAAATCATTAATAACTGCTCATTAAGCATTAATTAAGCGCTGTTTGCTGACTGAGTTCCAGAGGTTCTGTTGGACCAAGCTCCAGTTTGGCACTAGGAACAGCCAACTGGACCATCTGTTGGACGAATCAGGTCAGCATAAACAGAACCGAGCCCAGAGATTCTGGAACAAACCGAGAGTCGCTCAGAGTCGTGTTTAATTGGAGCAAAGCTGCATCGTTTCAGAGAGTCAGTATCACCATCAGGTTCTGCTGCAGGTGGGCAGCAGTCCAGACGTGGTGAGACTGAAAACAGAACTGAACATTAGAGTTAGGTTCTACAGTGGATGCTAACATTAGAGTTAGGTTCTACAGTGGATGCTAACATTAGAGTTAGCAGCTACAATGGATGCTAACATTGGAGTTAGTTCCTACAGTGGATGCTAACATTAGAGTTAGCAGCTGCAGTGGATGTTGATATTAGTATTATCTGCTACATGTTTAGCATTAAGATGTTGTTACAGATGTCATATCACATTTTTTTCAGACAACTAAAATTTTCTCTGCTAAACCAACTAGCGACCGATACAGCACCATCTTCCGTAGACTGTCATGGCGTCATTAAGGAGCAGCAGGTTGTGCCGTTAGCCGCTACACTCTCTTCACATCGCTAACCGATCACACATGAACGCTATCGATCTATGCTAGCTACATTAGCAGTTCTTGACTTGCCACCAGTCTGCGTGTCAGAGTAAGAACGGAGGGTGACGTCAGCATCAAGCCAACTGGATCTCCTAACTGCAGTACCACCATTCAACCCAAAGCGGCAGCACTGAGACGGTTTCAGGCTAAATTATTACAGAATCAAATTAATTTACACAAAAATCACAAATTCCACAGAAAAGTAAAGATAGAATCACAAATAACCTTTTTAGACAGTTTATCAAGAAACATTGATTTGGAGTAAATTCCTTTAAATCAGATATTTAATGATCTGAAACATTTTGGTTTGACCAGTAGAGGGCGTCAATACGCTGCTGGGCAAACTGGGAGCTGCTGGGCAGACTGGGAGCTACTGGGCAAACTGGGAGACGCTGGGCAGACTGGGAGCTGCTGGGCAGACTGGGAGCTACTGGGCAAACTGGGAGCTGCTGGGCAGACTGGGAGCTGCTGGGCAAACTGGGAGACGCTGGGCAGACTGGGAGACGCTGGGCAGACTGGGAGACGCTGGGCAGACTGGGAGCTACTGGGCAGACTGGGAGCTGCTGGGCAAACTGGGAGACGCTGGGCAGACTGGGAGACGCTGGGCAGACTGGGAGCTACTGGGCAGACTGGGAGCTGCTGGGCAAACTGGGAGACGCTGGGCAGACTGGGAGACGCTGGGCAGACTGGGAGCTACTGGGCAGACTGGGAGACGCTGGGCAGACTGGGAGCTACTGGGCAGACTGGGAGCTGCTGGGCCACATTTTTGTTTTGAGAAGCGGTTTAAAGATGGCTGCCCCGCTGTGTTCCTGGTCAGCCTGACAGGAAGAGCAGCAGAGCCGAATGTGAAAGGCAGAAATGTTCTGGCTGGGTTCGGCCCAGGGCGATCGACAGCAGGGAGAGAGAGAGAGGCCTGTTTGATGTGAGGATCTATTATTCATGTCTGAGCTGCAGACCAGCAGCAGGTTCTGCTTGGAGGAACCAACCCGCTTCCCGCTGCAGCAGCAAATCAGCGGCCATGATGGTGATGCAGCAGAACCTTCAGAACCACAGCCTAGACTATTATTCACATCAACTTGGTAAAATCTCATCTATGATCTGCTGTTCCAGAATCAGCTGGGAGTCATTTACTGGATCATTTCAGATCTGCCTTCAGAAGCTGTGGTTAATCGGACCTTGCCAGGTTCTGCTGGGTTCTGGAGCTGCTAGCAGACAAAGCTCAGCCTCACCGAGCTAAAACAGAAGCTTTGGATAAATATAATGGCTGCCAAAGGAATTATTAACATTAATTCAGACTAAAGGTGTTATTGATATGAAAATCTAAGTAATAAATGATGGAAGAATTTCACACCTGAAAAGACAATAATTTGGATTATTTAGCTAATTTTATTTATATAGCACATTTTCAGCAACAAGACAATACAAACAAAATAAAAAAGGAAAGAAAAAGAAGAAAGAGCAAGAAAAGAAAAATAATCGAATGTTGATCTAAAGTCTGTAAACTACCTGTTCAGGGTTGCTAAGTTTCCTCTGGTCTAATCCGAGTTGGAAGAACAGGAGTCTGAAAATAATCTAACAATGTTGATCCACAAGAGTCTCTGGATCTAAATAGTGAGATGCAGAGACCAGTCAGAAGATAAATAAATGTCACAATTTCAAATTAAATATTAAGTTAAACTTAATAATTATGCTAGCTATTTAGTTGAGCTCTGAGCTAAATATGTGGTCATAAAACATGATTTTTAATGATCTTTCATGTGAATAAAGTGAGTATTAGGCTATGAACTATTTCTAAATATTTAGTTACAAGCTAAATCTGTCCAAGAAATATTATTCTGATTTTTAGCTGAGAAATAGTTAATTATTCCATAAAGCCGCGCTAAGTTTATAGTTAGCCCATAGCTTGGTAACTATTTCTGAGCTAAATTAATATATAGCTCTACTACACAGGCCAGCTAGCTTAGGGTTAGTTAGCTTGAGCAAGCTAACTATATCTGTGCTACATATTTAGCTCAGAGCTAAATATTTAGTTACTGAGACGTTTCTAAATGAATGGTGAAAATATGACTGTAAAATTAATCTCCATTAGTTTTTTTTTTTACATCGGCCTAAATAAAAATAAATGCTGTTAGCTCGTAAACAGGTTTTCTGCTCATTGCTCCTGCTGTCCACACGGGGGCGCTGCAGCGGGGAACGTCTCTGACACTGCATGTTGAATAAAACTCACCTGTTGGATGGAACTCAGATTTAGATGAGCTGTTGTACATTTTAAAACCTTCAGGATGATATTTAAAATAAAAACTGACATTTTAGTGGAACTATAAACATGGAGGTAATATTATTTTATGCTGCAGCTTCGTCCCATAAAACATCAGTAAAACTTTTATCTTTGTTTCCATAAAGTTGGCTTTTGTTTCTGCTGATTCATTTTCAGGAGATGAAGCAGATCGGACAGAAATCTGCTTTTTCTTAAAATATTTCAGATTCAAATCCATAAACAGGTGAGAGTCCACTATTAAAATCCATGCAAATGAAGGCATTTATTGTGAAAATAATTACATTATCATAACTCTGAACTCACTGAAGTCATTTTTCTGGGAGATGCTAACTGCTAAGCTAACGCTCAGATCTCCTCCTCATCATCACTGCAGCTCTGGGTTCAGCGATGACGGCTGCTCCCTGCTGACCCCTCTGACCTCAGCAGCATGACCTCAGGGAGCTGGAGGTCACCAGACGGAGGAACATCTCCTCTGCTCCATCAGATCCCTGAAGCTTTCATTCTCCAGGTTTCCTCAGTCGGTGATGATCCTGAGCAGAAACGAGTCAAACATGTTTGTGTCAGTGGGAACGTGTGAGCAGAGCGCCCCCTGGAGGCCGGAGGCGGCGCCGCAGGAGGCCTCAGACCGCAGAAGATGGAACCATTATACTCCGAAAGTGAAGGGGGCGCTATTTCCTATATTATCCGCGGTCTCCCGTTTTTATTTGCTTTTGAAATCTGTGATATATCTTCATCTTTAGGAAGGAGTTTCACTCCCAGTATGGGTTTGAACTTCTCTCTTTTATTTATTTCAGCGCAGCTCACAGTTTTTAGCAAATTCTGTAGCTTTCAGTGTACTTCTAAATCTGCTCCTTAGTCGCATATTTTCGGGCCTGCTACTGCCTCTAGTGGCGTGGGGGTGGCAGTACAACTAATCTAATTTACTAAATCAGAATCCCAAAAAATTTTTTATTATTTACTATTAATTTCGGCATTACTGGCACCATAAAAGATAAATTCTTATAAAACACCATATTTTTTCATTTTCTTAAGGATGTAGATCTAATTAAATGACATAAACATATACATTATAAATATCTATACATCTCCATCAATTATAGGAGGAACAAAATAAATAAGGAGACATGAAAAACAACATGATCAACTATAATAAAAAGACCATTTGCAATGTATATGTAAGAAATTGAATTGACCAAAAGTCAATAACAAACTAATTAATTGCCTACAGAAGAATAACAACCCAGGTTGTTACAACCAGGGATGTTAAATAGACATAAGCAAACATTTTGTTTTTATGGTGCCATGGATCAGGAGAGGAACTGCAGACCCGCTAGAACCTGAAGGGTCTGCAGGTTCTGACTCTGCCATCTCCTGTACCATCAGATGTTCTGCATCATCTCCTAGGCTGATATGGTGCAGAACATTTTGCTATGATTACGTTTCTTATTGTTCTTTTATCGACTATGTTGGTTTGATTATTTGCTTATTTAATGTATAACAATATCAGCCAAATAATACAAATGATCATTTAAAGAACAAATCATACATTAGATTCACAGTAAATACATAAATACTTCCTACTTTAAAAGGTTTGTTTGGGCTTTCTGTAGGTTTATTTTGAAATGTTGATATATTTTATGAATTCATTGTTCAGTGGTCATTTAATGTATTATTTATGCACCAGACCCAGACCTGCAGCCCAGGGGCGGTTCTAGATGGGGGCCAATGGGAACCAAAGAAGTTATACTAAATAAATGTCTTATGTTAATACTCAGTGGTGGATTTTTTAACCTTCACAATTTTACTTTAACAATGAATAAAATGTTCTAGTGCTGCACTTTTAGCTGCTGTATAGGATCAGACTTTCCATCTGCAGGGATCTGCAGCCTGGATCTCTGGAGACACAAGTGGCTCTTTGGCTCACTTAATATATCCAATGATGAAATATTGCTCTGTCTTTTTTGTTTCAAAAACACTGACTCTCCTGGCCCTCGTGGTAAATCTGGTCTAGAATCAGCCTCCAAACCTAACTCCTTATTTATATAAATTATTCTGGTAATATTATTTAGAATACCAGAATGTTCACATAACTTTTATACTTTTGGCTGAGGACACATTTTGAATATTAAATCAGGTGTTCTGATCAGTTACTCAGTACTTAAGTAGTTTACCAAATACTTTTTACACTTGCTTAATTAAACGTATTTAGAAAAGTATACTACTCTGACTGAAGTACAGTTTTGGGATACTCTAACCGACTATGCATTAATTATTGCCCTACAGATCACTTTTTAAAATCACCGCCATAAAATAATGTCCATCACCGCAGCGGACGTCCCACCACATGGTTAGCACGATGCGCCGTGGGGGCGTCCCTTATTTGGATTTCTGAAAGGTGGAAACCCTAGGAGAACAATTAAGATGACATGTTTCCTGAAAGCTTAGCTGAGCGTTAGCTTAGCGCTGCTGGCCTCAGAGGGTCCGGCAGGAATAATTATGTCCACATTAACTGGAATCAATCAGTTCTTCCTCCAGGCTGTTTTCATAGAAACTGATTACTTTAATTGATTTGGTGAATTGATTGGCAGGCGGCCGCATGAAAACGAATCCCTGAGTGTTTGTGTCACCGCGGATCAGAAAACGATTAAATTATGGGACGCTTAAATGAAATGAGAGTCTTTCTAACGACCAGACGGCGAGTTAGCCAAATACCGTCCATCTTTTAAAAACCATAACTGATTACAGTTCACACAGAATGCCCTGTGCTGTAGTCCACTTCCTACTTTTGGAGCAGCCTTTGGTCTGCTTGGCGTTCACATTCAAACTGAACCCAGACCTCGGTCCTCGGTTTGGAGTCTGGTTCACCAACCGAACCGGACTTTGACTAGGCAGATGGACTGGAGTTGGATTGAAGTGGGCTGAACAGGACTGGAGGGACGATGCAGCTGGATTAATTTGATGAGTTTTGAATTTGATTTAATATGCAAGATATTCAGTAAAATGAATGAATGATGAACGGATGAAGTGATGGATCATATTCAAAATTCAAATTCAGAAATACTTTATTGATTCCAACTAATATGTGCTGCTGTTTGTCCTGATCTCTCAGCCGTTTCTGTCCTGAAATGAATTTTCTCTGCAGAAATCCTGTTTGATTTCCAAATATATTTTTTCTCGATTAATGCTGCAGATTAATCAAATGATATCCGTCCTGGAAACTGATTTAATTTTCAGTTTCAGGGAAGAGAAAAGCAGCTTTTAATTAAAAAGCTGGTTGACGAGGCGGCGGGCCGATAGCATCGCTGCGTCTGCTGACCTCAATCTGTGCTGCTCACCTCTGCAAATTAATCTGGAGGCAGAAACTCACTTTGGGAGGAACATCAGATTAATTCATTAAACCTGGACCCAACTTTTCCTCCCACTGATCCTCTCAACTGTTCACACTGCGGCTGGAGACGGAGCTGCTAACAGCGTGGAGCGGCTAACAGGAGCTGCTAACAGCGTGGAGCGACTAACAGGAGCGGCTAACAGGAGCGGCTAACAGGAGCTGCTAACAGCGTGGAGCGGCAAACAGGAGCTGCTAACAGCGTGGAGCGACTAACAGGAGCGACTAACAGGAGCGGCTAACAGGAGCTGCTAACAGCGTGGAGCGACTAACAGGAGCGGCTAACAGGAGCGGCTAACAGGAGCTGCTAACAGCGTGGAGCGGCTAACAGGAGCTGCTAACAGCGTGGAGCGACTAACAGGAGCGACTAACAGGAGCGGCTAACAGGAGCTGCTAACAGCGTGGAGCGGCTAACAGGAGATGCTAACAGCGTGGAGCGGCTAACAGGAGCTGCTAACAGTGTGGAGCGGCTAACACGAGCTGCTAACAGCGTGGAGCTACTAACAGGAGCTGCTAACAGCGTGGAGCAGCTAACAGCGTGGAGCGGCTAACAGGAGCTGCTAACAGCGTGGAGCGGCTAACAGGAGCTGCTAACAGCGTAGAGCTGCCCAGGTTTATCGTTTATCTGTTATTTTGTCCTCATCCACCTCATTCCTACGTCCCATGATGCTTTGTGTGAATTATGGGCGCGACTTCCGCCACTAACCAGAACTGCCATTTGTTTACATGTTACCCTAACGCTAACCGGCTTTCATTAGCGCTTTTAGGGTATAAATATGTGGGAACACCAGCGATCAAAGCTTAAATGTGACAATATCGGTTTACTGCAACTAACAGCTATTGCGGGGAGGGATGACAACTTGAAGAAATGGCCGCATTTGTAGCTACCTGCACTAGCATAAGTAGCTACCCGCACTAGCATATGTAGCTACCTGAACTAGCATTTGTAGCTACCCGCACTAGCATATGTAGCTGCCCACACTAGCATATGTAGCTGCCCGCACTAGCATATGTAGCTGCCCGCACTAGCATATGTAGCTGCCCGCACTAGCATATGTAGCTACTTCACTGAGTCAGTTGCTTCAGATGCAGATGTGGCTTATCTTGAACTTGCTGCAGCCACAAACTAAACGTGATCTGATTATTAGAGTAAAGCCACGAACAGCACAACAGTTCCCTGAGCTCCACAAGGGCATCTTACGACACTTTCCAGGGGCAAGTTGCTCTCTATAACAGGTTAATGTGATTCGGTTCGGTTCTGGTCCAGTGGGGAGATTCTCCGTATTACGGTCTGGAGCGCAGCAGCTGCGGTTATTTCTACGGTGGCCGACAGGTGCAAATGCGCAGCAAAAGAGAAAACATGCAAACAAAAGAAAAGACACACCCCCGAATTAAATGCAGCAAACAAAAAAGCAAACACCCCCGAATGAAATGCAGCAAACAAAAAGTGTTGAAAACGGAAGTGCTCCAGACCACTAGGGGGAGTCTAACAAAAAATAGCTGTGTCCGAATTTAGGCTCTGCATCCTTTCAAGGGCCCTGAGAAACTGATCCTTCGAAGCATAGACATAATAAAAGAGTACACCCTCCCCCCCACGATTGGCTGCTCCGGCGCAAATACACTTTGCTTTGCTCAACCAAAACAGCAGAAGATGCCTTCAGCACTGCGGAATATTGTTGATCGGATCGACGGACTACTGACGTGAGGGCTCGACAGACTTTTCGCAAGTAAGATGGACATATTACTGTGTATTTTTGTGATTAGAATATTACTATACTGTATTTATGTCCACTGGCGAAATACCAGCTAATGCTAGCTATAGTGCTTGGTGTTCAGCCCCCGCTCTGACAGCTAACCGAGATTCCGTAAATCTTACAATGTTTCAGTCATTCTCCAACATTTAGATTATCTGATACAAGAGCCTACTATAGAAATGAAACAATATTATAAAAATCATAACATTCACCAGCAAAGTTTACACAGATGACAATGGCTATTACTTAATTATTTAACTCAGTCAACGTAGGATAACTCGAAAATGTCCCGTTTTTGTTTTGAAGGTTTCCTACGACGTGAGGAAGAAGGGAGAGACAGATTCACTGCACAGCACGGATGAATCTCGTATCGGATTTTGGACCCAATCTCAGCTGCTGAATCACTCTTAAACCAGAACTCGTAGGCTGGAAAACATTATATATATATATATATATATATATATATATATATATATATATATATATATATATATATATATATATATATATGTATATGTGTGCATAATCATGCATAGCCTAATGTATATTATTCAGTATTAATGATTATTTATTTATGTTTGTATACTTATATAAGTATGTATTGATAAGACGAGAGCGGTCCATTAGGCGTCTGTCCTTTTATTATGTCTATGTGAGAAACGGCCCGATCTACAGAAGACGGATCCTTCGAAGGCCACGAATATGGACGACCAGAAGAGAGAAGCTGTAGCCTCCGGCTAGCTGCCTAGCCTCCATCTCGGCGTTATGTTGCTTAGCAACCGTGACAACGTGAAGCACAGAGCAGCGAAGGAAAAAAAACGGACTCAGTTGTTTTTTACTCTTTATTTCTGTATTATTCTTCACCTTTTGTAATAAAGGTTGTTCCATAGTAAAAAGAAAATCTGTCTGATTCTAAAATGTTTAATGTATACAAGGGATATTATTCATTTTCAAATACTCTCCAGATCTCAGGTAGTAAGACATTACAGTTAAATAAACTATGTTTGAAGGCTTAACTTTAATCAGTCAAACCCATTTGCTCAGGAATAAATTAAATACTTTATTAATATCTACATGGAGCGCCCGGCCAGCTGATAGCTTGCGAGTGAAGCTGGCTGTTAATGCAGCGGGAGAAGACATCTCCGAAAACGTCGGAGCAATATTGGAAGTAGGTGATTTATTAATGAACCGAGCAGATATTTCAGATCTACACATCTACATTCTCGCCTAAAAACATTGTAAAAAATAATTTTGTGTAATTTTAAGTGTAATACAGCAAAAATTATTTTGTCGCCATTGCTGCTTTTCTGAACACCCGCTTTAAAGGATGCAGAGCCTGAATTCGGACACAGCTATTTTTTGTTAGACTCCCCCTAGTGGTCTGGAGCACTTCCGTTTTCAACACTTTTTGTTTGCTGCATTTGATTCGGGGGTGTGTCTTTTCTTTTGTTTGCATGTTTTCTCTTTTGCTGCGCATTTGCACCTGTCGGCCACCGTATATTTCAATGCTGATTTGCAGCGACACTCAGGAAGAACCTCAAGGTTCTGATGGACTAAATAAATCCAGATATTTTATTTTGTCTTATAAATAAAATTTCCAGGCCCAATCATGATGATAAAGACTCAGATCATGAACTTTATTTTTTAAATTCAAACAAAAAATAAGATTCACGTCACACCGAGCTGATATTGTGTAGTTCTGGTGTTTTATACTGTCGGCACCATAGACATAATATAAGGATAGACCCCCATGGACTCATATATAATGAGAACTGAAGCATCAAAGACTCTGGAGAAATTGAAGGGATGCATCATTGATCCAGAGTTCATCTCTGTTATCCATAAATGTGTGTATTTATCCTCCCAGCTGCTAAACAAACGTAGTTCTGCATTTTCTGATTGAAATGATGAAACATGTAAATATAGAAACTTCAGTTCACCTCTGTTTCTTCTCCATGGTGTCGTTTGTAAAGTCAGAATAAAATATGAAAAATGAACCATCACTTTAAACTGCCTTGTTTCTGAAAATGTACGAAATAAATAAAATTACCTTAAAATTAACTGTTGTTTATTTTCCTTTTAAAACCAGCTAAATAACCAACTTACACTCGTCGTTTTTTCCCTGTAGTTAATGAAGTTCTTCCTTCCTGTTCATCAGGACATTGGGCCGATCGGACCCGACCGGAACTGGAAGGGAATCGGCATCTCGCTGCTGGTCATCATGGCTGTCCTCTCCTGCATCGGCCTCTCCATAGTCCTGCTGTCTCAAGGTGAGCCGATGGCAGCAGCCGCTCGTCTCCTCCGCTGAGCGCTCATTTCTCCTTCCTGCTCTCAGATGGGTCGGGTAAGCTGCTGGGCGCGCCGCTGGCTCTGGATGACCTTTTCCAGAGGAGCTTCCAGATCCACGATCCGGAGGCAAAATGGATCAGTGGTAAGTTTAATCAATCAGTCAATTAATCAGTCAGTCATGAAGGGGGAGAGCAGAGCAGCAGATCAGACAACAGCAAAGATGTTTTCCAAAGATTATCACCAAGTTGGGAACTTTAAATTTTAATTTATTAATGAATTAAAAGTTCAATGCAATTAACCGCTTTACTCTTTTATTTTTATATTCTTTGGTCCAGAACCGGAACCTTTGCATTGTGTTTCCAGTACGGCCATAAATCCGACGCACAGCTACATCCACTAACAGCAGCGTGGCGTGTAAATGGAGTATATATAGACATAATATAAGGATAGACCCTCATGGACCGCTCTCGCCTATGGGCTCTTTGCACCTAAGGCGTTGACGTCACATCTCCAGGAGCTAATGCGGCTCACTTGTTTCCGCTTTGAGTTACCATGACTGGTAGAAAAGACTAAGTCCTATTTTTAAGGCAAAAAACCCCCAATACTATTAACATTGTTGTCTTCCTAATATAATGGGCTTTTAAGTTTTCGTTAATTTCCAAGCGATCCTGAATTAAGAAGTTGGCTTGTAAATATCTGTCGCTACCAGCTAACGCCGCACAGCAAAGTTTGCAGCCTTCACTTCACTCCGGATCAGCCTAAAACTACCGGGGATACGGATGGTAAATAAAGGAGCCTCCCTGAGTTATTTCCATGGAATCACTTCTATATTCAGCCTGAAAGAGTTTATGGGAACGAGAGAGCAGACCAGAGCCAGACAGCCGAGCAACTGATCCGCCTGTACATCCTGCTGTAAACACCGTCCTATCTGAGCTCTGAACAAGAAACATGCAAAGGTAATAAAACGAAATAACACGGAGACATGAAGCAACACGGTCATATTTTTCTAAAAGCAGCAACTTGAACCTGAACAGCTGAACCAGATCTCTGACACCAGAGCTGCGCTACTGTTAAGCTATGAGGCTTGTTGAGCTTCGTCAGGCTTCGGAAGTAAAAAGCCCGAACCGGAACCGAACCCCGTTAGTTTCTGACACTAACGACAATAAACACACATAATATACTTGAAAATAAGATAAATACATTGTCCGTTAGAATGTTTAGATACTTAAATAGCACATTTTACAAGAACAATGTCCGAGAATATTGCCTACTAGCATAAGCTAACGTTAATGTTAGCCACAAAGTTTAAGTAAAACTCACCTTCGTGTCAGTGAATGTATAACGAGGCGAACATCTTAAAACCTTTCTCCAGCTGACTTGTTGGGGCTTCGGATCGATGTACAAACCTTGGCCAAGCCCTGCAAGCACCTAATGTAAATGATATTTGTATTGGATCGGAAACAATCGAGCCGCTTTACCCCGAACGCGGAAGCTGAGGTGCAAAGAGTGACGAGATTTAGGGCGGCCATCTTGGAGCGGTCCACCACTCCACTCAGCGTTATGTGTTTAGCAGCACAATGACGTATCAGCGCATTTAATCGATCATAACACACTTTTTGTTACTGTAACCATATTCAAACATCTATCAAAGCTACATTTATAAACAATTGTATTTTTTAAGTATGTTTTTAATACATAGTTCATCATATTTAAATATGCTTAGTGGCTATAACAATAGAATAGGAATGGAATATTCTGATATCGATGTATGAAGAGCATATTACAAAGCACACAGCCGTTCATAATTTATTTAATACATTATTTAGTAATATCAATACATATTTATATAACTATACAAACACTAATAAATAAAAATTAACACTGAATAATATATTGAATACATGTTTATATATATATATATGTTTATGTTTTTCAGCCAACGAGTCCAAAATCCAGTGAGATCCATCCGTGCTGCAGTGAATCCGTCTCTCTTTATAGATATCTCCCTCTTCTTCCTCACATCGTGTCTTTAGGAAACTTTCAAAACAAAAGCAGAAGATTTAGGATGTATCTTACTTTGACAGAGTGAAAGAATATAAATAATAGTCTTTACCACCTGTGTAAACTTTGCCGGTGAATGTTATAACACATAAGTTTTATAATATGTGTTATATTGTTTCATTTCTAATATAGGCCCTTGTGTCAGATAATCTAAGTCAATGTTAGAGAATAATTAATTTCTTTATATTAACAGAATCTCAGTCAGCCTTCATAGCGGGGCTGAACCCGTATTACACCAAGCACTGTAGCTAATATTAGCTGGTATCTCGCCGGTGGACATAAATACAGTAAAGTAATATTCTAATCACAATATATACACAATAATATGTCCATCTTACTTGTGAAATGTTGTCTGTGGAGCCCTCACATCAATAATCCATAGATCCGAACAACAATATCCCTCAGTGCTGAGGCATCTTCTGCTGTTTTGGTTGAGCAAAGTAGGAGGGTATACCGCTCCAAGATGGCCGCCGTGTTTCCTGCGCCGGAGCGGTCCATGAGGCGTCTATGCTTATATTATGTCTATGGGGTATATGCCACGGACTTCCGTTTTAGCACTTCCGCATTTTTTTTTTCCACATAGCCTGCTTCCGGTGCGCAGGCAGCAGTATGTTAACAGTGGCTCCTCAGTCGCTGCAGGACTATTAATGATGCCTATAAAATTATTCAGACGTCCTGAAATGCTCCAACAACAACAAAGGATTTAAACTGGATGTGTCAAAACTTCACAATAACTTCAAAGGTAAGTTAATAAATCGGCTAGGGTTAGGGTTAGAGATCGGCTCAGCTAATGTTACCAACAACTTTTCTCCTGCTATTAACGTTTTTGTTTTTCTTTATATAGAAAGTATTTCTATCAGTTGCTTTTTCCATTTTGTTTACAGTATTTGCTCTATTTTTTATTTTTACCTTAATCCTTACCTGGTCAGTTGAGGTGGAAATGTACATCCTGTTGATTACTGACAAATGTCAGAACCACCTGGACTGAGCTGGTTACGTCAGATCAATCTGAATCTTTATTTCTCATTAAAACGACTCTTGTAATTTTAAGACATTGTTATAAAATTGCATCTTTATTCTGCTGTAACGATGACTGCATTTTGCAATTAAAAAATCTTGTATCCTGACCGTTATGCTCCTTCATACAACTCACAGAACAGATGGTTGAAATAAAGGCAGTTTTTGAAAGTATTTTCTGTGATTTTATTATAGGAATTGAGGACGGGAGGAATCGATTAAAATCAAATTTGGTATGAAAAAAATCTTGTAAGTCATATCATCCAGCCTTATTCAGTATATTAAATTATATGACTAACTACATATTGCTTAATATTCACATTTCTTTGCTGGTATTACCTCAAAGTGTTGCATTTTAACTAGAGATGTGCCGATCAGGTTTTTTCCTGCCGATACCGATACCGATCACCCATGATGGCCAATACACCAATACTGATCACCGATACCGATCACATAATTATTATTTATTTTTTATCATAAACACTACGGTTACATTATGTGGAAAAAGGAACCATGAATTTACCTTAATTTAGACAAAAACTTGTTTTTAATAACTTTTTCCAAGAAGAAAACTAAACAAAACAGTCATTGTGCAAATTGTACTACTATTGATAAAACTATCTTTAACAGACTGATAACACATGAAGGCTCTGAAGAGGCTAAATAATACAAAGAGCCAAAATAAAACCTCTCAACGTTGCCAAGAAGTTCAAGTATAAAACTTAACATTCAAAGGCAAAAACATGATCCATTACAATAAACAATCCAGATTTACTGAATGAAAACTTCCTGTTAGCATGGCGGCTAGCTGGTTACTGCTAGCTCTGATTGGCTGTTTCTGACTGAGCGGAGTAATTATGCAGATCAGGGAGGAGATGGATTATTTTTTCAGAGATTATCTGTCTCATGTTAGGACAACTAAAGTTTTAATACGTATGTAAACTTTATTTTTTTAAGTTAGATGCTGCAGCTTTAAGCAGGTTGGTGTGAGAGTCACTACCAGGTGGAGCAGAAGCGAAGCTCCGTCTGTCAGATATTAACTACCTGTAGCAGAACCAGCGTCTGACATCGCAGCTCGAAGACTTAAATAATTTTCCAGGTTATTTGTTTAGCTTTCTGACCGTCATGCTAATCCAGGTGAGTGTTTGTAGCTGTGCGCTGCTTTACCTGCTATCTGATCCTCCGTATGTCTTTTTACTGCAGTGAGCCTCGATGTAGCCAAACTCCTCAAGTATCTCATTGTTTTTATGTCATATTAGCTTCGTTGTGTTGATGCATTTTGACCTGCTTCAATTTTCCGCAGCAACACGCAAACTTCCCCATTTCACTCAGTGGTTATAGTTCCACATCGCTTAAGATTTGTTGCTGCGCGTTTGCGCAGAGTGAAGGAAAGAGGAGACCAGCTGCACAGGCAGGTTGGAAATGAGAAGCAGGTGATCGGCAACAAGAGACCGTGATCGGCGATCACCGATCATGCACTTTTTCACGAAAATCGGCCCGATTATGATCGGTGACCGATCGATCGGCACACCTCTAGTTTTAACATCTCATTTGAATTCCTGATCTATATGCAAATACTTGATATAACATAAAAACTGAGAAATGGGGAAAAAAAGGTTTGTGAAATGTAGAGTATTACAAATGAGATTCAATTTTATTGTGGGTACAAACAGGATAACAAAATGAACAGTGAATATATAATATACTTTCTAGCAGCTAAGCAGACATCAGACCTGTTTGCCTTTTGTTGCGGAAAGTGCCTCCACTGTATGTGATGTTTAGCTTAGTGAGTTGTGCGGGTGCAAGAGATGTGTGGCAGTCGTCCTCCGGTCTGAAGGGGGGCGCTGCATACAAAAGGAACCCCTGCATCCTTGAGGAGCGAGGGAGAGACAGTGTGTGTGAGGCGGAGTGAGTGTGTAGATGACGACCGGAGCAGCGGCTGTAAGAAAAGTCTGTGCAGCTTTCACCTGTTAGCTGGAGTTATTAAAAGTTAACCTCAACCATCTCCGTGCCACCGCGTGGTTCATGTTCAAGGCGTGCGAGGGAGTTAACCCCGAAGTAGAAACTTCGGCCCTGGAGAAACATCTCCCCTGTGTCTTCAGACCACGGTCAGCAGATTGAGCAGGAACGGTTAACACTTTACTGGTGATGAAAACTCGTCACTCTGGAGGAGAGGAAGAGGAGAGAGGAAGAGGAAGAGGAGAGAGAAAGAGGAGAGAGGAAGAGCGGCTCAGCCCTGTCCAGGATGACCATCAGGGTAGCCAACAAAGTCTGCAGGAAGATTTTTGCATATCTGGTGCTCCAGTTTCAAGATCATAGTTTAACCAAGTATATAAAAAGTTAGTCCATGTTGCTCAAATAGCACATGTGAACAATTAAAATAAATAACTGTTCAGTAACGTTTGTATGAGAATGTAACAGAAAAGTAACATCCACCCATTACTTGTAAATAAAACCCACAGGTTGTTGTACTGAGTGCTAGCTGTTAGCCACTCGTAGCACTCATAGATAGTCAGCAACTAGTAAACCGGATCTGAAGTGGAAGCGTAGCCATTTTTTAAACATCAAGTTTGCTACAGCATGGGAAATCAGGGGAAGCTTTTACTTACATCCGGGCCTGCGGGACAGACCGGTGTTATGCCCAGAAACGCATGCCTGCCCAGAATGGACCTTACCACAGGGGCCGCGTTTCATTGGCTAATGCCCATTTCACGTCACAGCGCAGCTACCACAAGCTACAGTAGTAAACACATTGTGGACTAGCAGACCGGCAGAAAGTTTTTGCGTCAGGACTCCATAAAGAACGGTTCTCCACTGTCAGAGGGGAATCTGTTCAGGCGATGTCAGGTATCCTGATCGTATTTGTGGAACTAAAATTCACAGATTTCCCAAATCTGAAACGGGATGCCTTGCTTGGATCAAAGCTTGTGCACGACCGCATTTGCAGCTCAACCGTCGTAGGATCAATAAGAACAAAGGAGTGTGTGCTGGTGTAAGTATTATTGATTTGCTTTGTGTTTAGTGAATGGGGATATTTTGAGTGATTGTTTATCCATTTGAGATTCTGATTTACAGCTTCAGTAATTAACACATCCATTATGAAAACCTTTTAGCTAAGTACAGCATAACGGCAGTACCGATACAACTTCTACACCCTGAAGCCTGTCTGTTACAGTCTTACGTTAGCTGAACAGATCAATATGCAATGTGTACCGTATCTGACATACATTAAAAATTTTATTTTACCTGAAAAGGTTCTTTACTAAACTGTAATCGTGTTAGCCACGCTAGCACCGAGTATCAGGCCTAGGCACACTCAAACATTTACCAAAGTAACCCTCAAACCCATGAATGCCGACTTACCCAGCCTTGCAGAACAATAGGCATCAGTGATCTTGTCCACAGTATATTTATGCTGAGGTGTGAGGATCTGCTGTTTTCCTCATCCACCGGTAGCATTTAGCTGCGACGCGCTCAATGTTGGAGGCATCGTGGCTCAAACATCTTGATGTCGTCCAAAAAAGATGACATGAACTTGTTGGTTCCCCTGTCCATTGTCGTGGCTGATATTTTTTGAAAATCCGGCAGAAAGGCTACACTAATCGACTCAGAAATACTTTGTAGAGAGTCAGTTGAAACGAAAGACGCCATGTTTACACATAGAAACTAAGCTCCGCGAGGCTGTTTGTGAGACGACATGCAGCCACGTGGGATTTTAGGGGCGTTTCTGGGCGGAGCTTGGTAAGGTCCATTGCATCCCCTGTCGCGGGAGCGCGCATCGCTCTAAACCCTCGCAAGTTGATGAGAAAACGGACTGAAATATGACCGAATAGGAAATTTTAAAGATATTTGTAACATTATCACGTTTCTTAACCATGTAAGCCCTAAAACGGCGGGTTTTATTTTGCAGATTACTTGAAATAAATACGGTTTTTACACCTTTATTGACACATATGAGTTGAACTTTTTTCAGTCAGTGTCTGCTGAAAATGTTCTCCGCAAATGGTTTGAAATTCTCTGCTTTTTCTTTTTACATCATAATAGCTTAAGAGCATTACAAAACAGAGGCCCATTATGTAGAATATTTATATCACGCTTAACATTCTAGTCTATTAATGTAAGAGGGAATGGATTTTAATATACGAGTCTCAAAATATTTGCATCCGTCCTGTTGGTATGAAACTTATAGCAGTAGCTCAGAGAAAAAATGTCATTACGTAGAAAAGGTGAAATCCTTTAAAACTCTTTATTTCTCCAAGTTAGAAAGTCATACCAACTGTGGCCTGTTGCTCGCCGTTTCTGACTAAGAGTAGCTGGATTGAGAAGGACCTCGCTGCAGCAAACAGGAAGGGGCGGGGCAGATCACGTCAGTCTAACCATAGACATAATATAAGGATAGACCCTCATGGACCGCTCTCGCCTATTGTCGCTGACGAGATTTAGGGCGGCCATCTTGGAGCGGTACACCACTCCACTCAGCGTTATGTGTTTAGCAGCACAATGACGTATCAGCGCATTTAATCGATCATAACACACTTTTTGTTACTGTAACCATATTCAAACATCTATCAAAGCTACATTTATAAACAATTGTATTTTTTAAGTATGTTTTTAATACATAGTTCATCATATTTAAATATGCTTAGTGGCTATAACAATAGAATAGGAATGGAATATTCTGATATCGATGTATGAAGAGCATATTACAAAGCACACAACCGTTCATAATGTATTTAATAAATTATTTAGTAATATCAATACATATTTATATAACTATACAAACACTAATAAATAAAGATTAATAATGGCACAAATAAATAATTAATACTGAATTATATATATAAACGTATATATATATATATATATATTCGGATTTTGGACTCGTCGGCTGAGTCCAAAATCCGACTCGGTTAGCTTTAGTGGCTAACCGTGTGTTAGCCACTAAAGCTAACACACGGTCCAAAATCCGATGTGAGATTCATCCTGCAGTGAATCCGTCTCTCTTTATAGATATCTCCCTCTTCTTCCTCACATCGTGTCTTTAGGAAACTTTCAAAACAAAAACGGAAGATTTAGGATGTATCTTACTTTTGACAGAGTGAAAGAATATAAATAATAGTCTTTACCACCTGTGTAAACTTTGCCGGTGAATGTTATAACACATAAGTTTTATAATATGTGTTATATTGTTTCATTTCTAATATAGGCCCTTGTGTCAGATAATCTAAGTCAATGTTAGAGAATAATAAATGTTTTTAGATTTACGGAATCTCAGTTAGCCTTCATAGCGGGGCTGAACTCGTATTACACCAAGCACTGTAGCTAATATTAGCTGGTATCTCGCCGGTGGACATAAATAGAGTAAAGTAATATTCTAATCACAATATATACACAATAATATGTCCATCTTACTTGTGAAATGTTGTCTGTGGAGCCCTCACATCAGTAATCCATAGATCCGAACAACAATATCCTCAGTGCTGAGGCATCTTCTGCTGTTTTGGTTGAGCAAAGTAGGAGGGTATACCGCTCCAAGATGGCCGCCGTATTTCCTGCGCCGGAGCGGTCCATGAGGCGTCTATGCTTATATTATGTCTATGAGTCTAACACCTTATTTGAAAATGGAACCATTGCACTCTGGAAGTGAAGGGGGCGCTATTTCCTATGTTATCCGCGGCCACCGCTTTTTTATTTTCTTTGGAAATCTTTGATATATTTTCACCTTTAGGAAGGAGTTTCACTCTCAGCATGTATTTGAACTTCTTTCTTTTATTTACTTCAGCCCAGCTCACAGTTTTTACCAAATTCTGTAGCTTTCAGTGTACTTCTAAATCTGCTCCTCAGTCGCATCTTTTCAAGCCTGCTACTGCCTCTAGTGGCGTGGGGGTGGTAACACAACTAATCTAATTTCTAAATCAAAATACCACGTCTTTATTATTTACTATTAATTTCAGCATTACTAACCAAAGATAAATTATCTTTGGCTAATTTTTCATTTTCTTAAGGATGTAGAGCTAATTAAATGACAAACAATACTTTTATACATTAAAAATAATATCTATATATCTCCATCAATTATAGGAGGAACAAAAGAAATAAGGAGACATGAAAAACAGCATGATCAACTATAATAAAAATAACATTTGCAATGTATACGTAAGAAATTTAATTGAGCAAAAGTCAATAACAAACAAATGAATTAGGTACAAAAGAATAACCAGGGTTGTTAAACAGATACAAGCAAAAATTCACATTTCTGTTTTTACGGAGCCATCTATGTTATTCTGAGAGACTTTTTATTGGTAGAGTCTTATATATAGGAAAAAATAAGATGAAACTATTTAGTCTATCAACATGGAACTTTTCCTTCAACTCTAAACAATAAATCATATTCATAGAATCACATTATCAACAATTTGTGAATAGAGCAAAACACTTAGCATGCTATAGGTAAATATTATTTAGTTTGGTTAAGAATAATTATTGCACTGTCAATAAATGATTTCTAATATGTAGTTGCCAGAGTAACGCAGTAATGCCTTCATGTGCTCAGAGGTTCAAACTGATGAATAAAGATGGAAAATATTTCTTGCCGTCTCTCTTGTTCTTTCAGCAAACAGTTGAGACAAAGTTGTTTTTGGTTTCACCACTATTTACCTGCTGTTTTACCTGCCATTCAAAGTATTCTTAAAAGATTGTGTGTTAGTCTGCAGCTCATGTGACCAAACCACCAAGGAGATGAAAAGTTAAAACTTGAGTTAGAATGTTAAGATTTAACATTTTAACTCAACAACCTCTACCTAACTAGAGGTTGTACACAACCTTAAGTTGGGTAACCCCCAGGTCTTCTTAAAAGGTAGAGTCTCTGAGAACAGTTCTTAAAGACACAGTCAGTGTTTTCAGCAAAGTCGAGCTGACTGTCCAGGAATGACTTGAGATATTTAAAATTTGCCACAGTTTCAACAGGTTGGCCATCGAGAGAAACTGGAATCGCTTTCAGATCTTGTTTATGTTGTTTAATTAGCTCTACTTCCTTAAGAAAATGAAAAGGCATGTTCTTTTGTGAGGGAATTTATCTGTTACTGTTCCAGTAATGCCAGAATTAATAATAATAAAGACTTTGTGGTATTCTGATTTAGTAATGTAATTAGATTAGTTGTGTTACCACCCCCACGCCACTAGAGGCAGTAGCAGGCCCGAAAAGATGCGACTGAGGAGCAGATTTAGAAGTACACCGAAAGCTACAGAATTTGTTAAAAACTGTGAGTTTTGCTGAAGTAAATAAGAGAGAGAAGATCAAAAACACACTAAGAGTGAAAATCCTTCTTAAAATGAAGAAATATCACAGATTTCAAAAGAAATTACAAACGGAAGGCCGCGGATAATATAGGAAATAGCGCAACGGATTGCAATGGTCCCATTTCCAAAAAAGGTAAGAGACTGACGGCGGTCCGTCCCGCCCCTTCCTGTTTGCTGCAGCCAGGTGAACTTGGCTGGATTAGCACAGCCGGGCCTGAGGCGGAGCTGTTCGCCAGATGCGTTTAAGACACTTTTTAAAGTAGGAAATTAATGTGAAACCTCAATAATACCAATAAGCAACTCGTTAATTAAATTATGGATACAATTAAAGATGATTGAAACATTTTACACTTTTTCTTTTCAATTTTATAGGGGTAGCAGAGAAGGTCCTGACAGCCCACCACTGAGTAGCAGCTAATGCTGATGTTAGCATCCACCGTAGCAGCTAATGCTAATGTTAGCATTCACAGTTCACAACATCTGAAGAATTTGAAGCTGAAATCTTAAAGATAAACACAGTCTGGATGTTTTAAAAAATCTTTATTGAGACAGAATACAGAGCAATAAAATACTTTTAATCTGAAATTTTTATGAAATAATCATTTTGAAGAGAACTAGCAAAAACCCAACAGCAGAACGAAAACCAATAAAACATCTTTTACATTTACATTTAAGCAGTTGATTTTGATCAACTGCACCTGAACCTCGATGAAGGGCTGAGGTTCAGCTCCGACATGATGGGAAATAATATTTAATTACTGTTTTTAATAAACGTTTAGTGTTTCTGTTGCTGCAGCGCAGGAAGTCATCTACCGCAGCTGGAACGGAGACATTTTCAAACTCAACGTCTACAGCAACGAGACCGAGCTGCTGCTGAAAAACTCAACGTTTGTGAGTCAAACTAACATTCAGATAAAATAATATTACTAAGCTCTTATTGCGGAGGGCTGGTGGCTCTAACACTGCTGTTAAACTTCCTGTCTCCCACCAATCAGCTCTTTCCAGTAAACAATTCATTTGCTGTTTTATTTTCTGGCAGATGTTTTTTTGCACAGCAGAAAATATTTAATTTCTTTTTCTGTACAGGCAATGTTTAAGGCTACCAAGTTTGCAGTTTCTCCAGACAAGAAGTTTGTTCTGCTGGGATACAACGTTCAGCCGGTGAGTCTTAGGTCGGGTTCTGGTCCAAATTTCGGACCAGTTAAAGTTCAGACATGTTATGACATCATCAGTTATTCCTGATCAGATATTAAAATTTTAAATAAGTAAAACTTTTCCTGTTTCAGTAACTAAACAGAATACTCAGGGAATTGTTATGTCATTTATCACTAAAGCTTTTAAATGATCTGAGGAAGCCCAGACGATGATGTCACGGCTCTTCACGTCGCTGACTGGTTCCTTCACATCATGTGACTGAACCCTGCATCTGGCTTCTTAGGGGGCGTTTACACGACAACGATCCAACAAAAACGGAAGTTTTGTTCCGTTTTTGTTGGATCGTTTACACGAAAACGTTCTAATTACGATCTGTGTTTACACACTAACGGCACACATCGAAAACGTGTAATGCTCTCGCTGCGCCTAGTTGGTGCTAGGTTCTTTGAAACTGAGTGCGCATGCGTTTAAAAAAAAAGTTCTACTTAAAGGCATGTAGATTCGTGTTTCCCTATCAGGTACCGTTCTCCCATAGATTGGGAGAAAACACACATTGTGTGCGTCTGATTAGGGCGCATGCAGTTGGAAAAAGTGGGATAACTTTGCTGCAACACCTTGTTTGAGCTTTCACGGTGTCCGTAGCGGGCCCCGGACTGGAAGCTGTTTATTGCTTTTACCTGGGAATGGCCAACAGTCTGTTATTCCTATATAAATTTGATAAAATAGGAGCTTCCACACTTCCCAATCCGTGTCCTCTGTCACCTTTTCCAGCAGTTAAAACAGTTTAATCCGTTGCTAACAAGTCGTAACCTGTTTTTCCGAGCCGCCTTCAAACGCAACATTAACGCTGAGACGCTCGCGCTGGGTTTACACCTGTGCGGGAGCGAAGGGGACCTGCTGCTGCTGCGCAGGTGTGTTAGAATCATGGCAGCAAACTAGCAAAACGCAAATAACTGCACAGTTTTTTCCCCAAACTAACCGACTGAGTTGAGTAAAGCTGTTGGATGCAGGTAATGTTAGCTAAAAGATGACTAGCTAATATCAATACAGCACGTTAAGCTTGTTAACAAGTAGCCTGTATGCTATTGATGTTGTCTATGTTCAGCTACGTAGACTCATTTTGCCCCCCCAAAATAAGTCGATGCCCCCCCTGTTAAACTCGTCAGGAGCCGGGGCTGGTCCGTAGTTCTCTAGATAAGAGGCTGAACAAGCAGCCGTGTATTTTGCCACCTGGGCGGTGGAGCGGTGAAGAGACGCTGAGGGAACCGTATCTGATGGGGAAACAGTACCCAGTGAGTACCCAGATAGCACAGAATCATTGAAACAACATTGAATCAATGTCAGCCAGAAACATTGAATCAACGTTGAAAGTGGTCGGTGACTTGTATGTTGAATCAACGTTAGGGTTTCAACCATTACTGACATATCAATGTTGATTCAACCATCATCTGTATGTCAACTTACATGCCTATTTGTGTTGATATTACATTGAATCAGTTAGGAATCAACGTTCATTCAACCATCATCTGAACGTGGATCTGCATGCAGATTTGTGTTGATTCTACATTGAATCAATGTTGATTCAACACTCATTTGACTGTGGATGTACATGCAGATTTGGGTTGTTTTTATATTGAATGAAAGCTAAGGATTTATGTACATTTTAGGTCTGATAGGTCTACATCATAACATGCCACTAAAAGTTTCTTCACTGGTGTTAAACACTGTATTATTGGCAGATGATGCGTAAACTGTGTACAAAAGTTTAAAAATGACAACATGGGTTTGATTTAACATTTTATTTAAGAAAAGAGGGACAGATCTTTAAACATATTTGATTCCTTTTTGACTGTCAAAACAACAGTCTGTTGTCCACAGAAGAACAGAGTCCATGAAGTTAAGCTTTGTACTGTATGAAGTAGGGAAACAGTACAAGTTGTGGTAACCCCAGTTTGACTCTGGTTGGCGTCACTTTGATTCCTTGTGATGTCTTCCTCTCATTCTGGTGCATAATGAAGCCACTTCTTGACAGTTTCACTGCAGTCCTCAAGAGTCAGCGTTTGGTCAAACTGCAGAGCAACAGCTGAAAAAAATAAAAGTGAGGAAGGTGCCAGTTAGAAATATGATAAACATTTGAAAAGTTCTGAAACACAATGAAAGATTAAACAGTGTACTGGTTACAGGTCTGAGAACAAATACAAACCATATAGTTCCCCATGTACACTCACTGTTAAATTAATATCTTAATCTCTCATTGATATTTATCTTAATGTTTACATATACAACTGCATTTACCCATCAAGCTGCAGTATAGTGTAGGATTTATGATATTGATATTAAATCAATATTTAAAATAAAGGGCTGTTTATCAGAAAACCTAACAATAAAACTCAGGGAGGATCAGGTTTATTTAACACACCAGAGACAAATAAATCGAACAAAAGGTGATTTATAGTGTAGTTGGAAAAATTATAATTTATACAGAATAAACTTCCATCAAATAGCTGGTTTAATCTTCCATCAACTACAAATATTTCCAAATAAGTTGATTAAATTCCTTAAAAAGTGTCTATATGCTAATAAAGATCCCACACAAGTAACAATAGTCCAGTTCAATTTAACCAGTTACCAATCCAAGAATCAACAGACTGAATCAGTCATTAGCAGGTTTAGTTCAGTGTTTCACCTGCCTTACATGTTAAATGTTTCCCTTCTGCCTCACCTGGATTCAATCTGTGGATGATTAACAACCTTCTGCACTTCTTGATGGCTGCAGACGGTCATGTAATCATCCAACTCAGCTGTTCTGGTACAGAGGTTCATTTAAGCACGTCCCTAAGCATATCATAATAAAAAGTTAAAAACAAGTGATTACTATCACAACAATTTAAAGCCCACCTGGACCAGCCAGCCTTACACTTCCTTGTCCACCACATGCTCTCCCAGACCAAACAATAGGCCCCGCCCTATTTTAAAAACTCAAATCCCACAAAATCTCGCAGGATTTCATACTTAGGCCTGGAGTGGTGGGTAGGATGAAAATAATACAAAAGGAGACATGACCTCAATTATTAAAAATATCCGTTTTGCCCCAAAATAACCAGGATTACTATGGGCACAAAACAATGCCCTTATTTTTCAATAAACACATTTAAGATCAAAGTAATATTGAAAAACTTACCATAAAACTGCTCAGCGGAGAATTCAATTCAGAAGCCGGTAGCAAACAAGCCAGCAGCAAAGTGGCTGTTTGGTTGGGACAAACCACAAGTGTAAAATCGGGGAGGTGGACTGTACAACTCCTAGTACAGACTTGTAGATGTTTTTGTGTCAACACATTATGCACAGTCAGTAATAATATTTACAGACAAGTAAGAAAATGTACAGAAAGGAATCACAACCCACTGTTCTCAACATGTAGTGCTTAATTTGAAACATGATTAACCCCCACCTAGTAATAAAATGTTCTGACCCAGAGCTCAAGGAGGGGGAGGGAAGAAGGGATGAGAGGGGGTAAAGAGGAGAAGGTTGGGAGGAGTGGCTGGGTGGGGGAGGTTTGGGAGGGAGTAGGGGGAGATGAGGAGGTGATGAGGGATGCAACAAACTGCCCAGATTCCACACAACGGTAAATAAACGTTGAATTATAGTCAGAATGGTTGATTTTTGGTTGAGGTCAACAACTGACGGTTGATCAACCATCAAACAACCATCCACCTCCAGCCAAGTAACCGATGTTGAAACTGTGTCATTGAGTCAATGTTGTTTTGTGGTTGAAATCTAATGAATGAAATGCTAATGTCTGATCAACGACTGATCAATGTTGAATCAATGTTGAATCAATGTCAGCTGTTTTGCCACACCCCTTCCCCTCCTCTCCTCCTCATCAGAGCATTTTATTAGTGAGTGGGGGGTATTACATTCTAAATTAACCTCTGTAAAGGATAGTGGGTGAAGATTCATTTCTGTACATTTTCTTTCTTTTTCATAAAAAAGTCCTACTGACCATTTGAGTGTGATATATTGACACAAAAACATCTACAACTTACTACAAGGAGTGGAGCGGTCCACCCCCGCCGTTTACATGAGTGGGATGTCCCAAACACACAGCCACTTCGCTGCTGGCTTGTTGGCAAAAGATGTTAATTCAATGTTGAATTGCCATCATGTGCAATCTGGGCAGGTGCAGAGCTATGGGGGGGGGGGGGGGCTGGGGGTGCGGTTTCAAGTCGCTTAAATGTCTGATTATAGACTGAGAAAGTCTACCGCCTGTTGAGTCTATTTAATGTTAAAGTTACTTTCCCTCAATGGAATATATACTAGTCAGTCCCAGTGACCGTTTCACTCACGGTTTAGCCGATGTGTTTCCTGGGTAACGATCAACCAAAAAACGCAGACCAACCTCCCCGCCCCTCGCTCAACAGTTTCTGGTAGCGCAGGCGATAAACGTCAGGGGCCTGGTGATTCGTTAGGGGTCCGGTAATTAGCCCCGCCCCCCGGCCCAACGCTGACTTGTTCCGCTAGTGAATCTGGGTACAGAACGGAATCACAACTCAGTGTTGTCAACACATAGTGCTTAAGTTAAAACGTGATTAACCCTCACCTAAAAGGGGTTGTGCTGTGGTGGCGCAGGGGTTAAGCACAAACCACAGTCAAGGCCTCAGTCCTCAACACAGCTGTCACAGGTTCAATTCCTGACCTTGGCAACCTTTGCTGCATTACCCCCCTTCTCTCATTACCCAATTAACTGTCAAATAAAGGCCACTAGCCAAAACAATCTTTTAAAAAATAAAGTGTGAAAAATGAAAAACCCTCACTTAAAATTAAAGTTGTTTCACCCGATTGAGGGGTAGATGGGCCCAGGTGGGGGGAAAGAGGTGTGTGTGTGTTTTTGGCGGGTGGAGGGAAGGGGGTTGGGCGTTTGAATGGCAGGCGGTGGTGAGGGGTGCAAAAAACACCTGAACACTTTGATTACTAGTTTTTCCCCAAACCTTATCCTCAAGGCAAACTGACCTGCATGCTTTCAGTTCAGCAAAACCTTGTTAATCAAATGTTAATTAAAATCATGTGTGCTGAATTAGGGAAATGGCTAAAACTTGCAGGGCAGTGTGCCTGGTGCCGGTGGTGAAAAACACTGGATTCGATGTGGCATTTCAATCAATGAATGTTAACTGGCTAGAATTGAATGGTTGTTTGATGGTTGATCCAGCTTCTGTCGTTGACCTGAACCATACATGCAGCCTTTGTGATCATAATTCAACATTAAATTAACATCGTGTGCTATCTGGGTAGTTCTTCCCCAAACCTTGACGTCAATCAAACTGACCTGCGTTTTTTCAGTTCAGCAAAACCCCGTTAATCAGACGTCAATTAATATCATGTGTGTTGAATTAGGGAAATGCCTAAAACTTGTAGGGCCTGGAGGACCAGTGCTGAAACACACTGGATTCGACGTTGGCATTTCATTTATTTGATGTCAACCACAAAACATTGATTCAATGACACAGTTTCAACATCGGTTACTTGGCTAGAGGTGGATGGTTGTTTGATGGTTGATCCACCATCATTTGTCGTCTTCAACCAAAAATCAACCATTAATCAGACTTCGGCATTTCAGTGATCAGATTTCAACCACAAAACAACGTTGATTCAATGTCACAGTTTCAACGGTTTGATTGGATGATTGTTTGATGGTTGATCCACCGTCATTTGTCGACTTCAACCAAAAATCAACGATTCTAACTATTTTTCAACGTTGATTTAACATCATGTGCTATCTGGGTAGTTTCTTCTTCTGTGGATTGTAGGAAGCAGCTATGTTTTGCGTCATACTATGCATGAGCTGGGGATTCTCTGGAAGAAAAGATCCGTTTTCTCGGTTTACACGACAATGGAAAACGGTACGTTTCAGAAACATCGCACTCTAGAACCCGTTTTCAATCTGTGCCGTTGTCAGAGAAAACATTCGGTGGTTTCGTGTAAATGCGCACTACAAACACAACAAAACTCTTCCGTTTTCCCCCGAAATCGTTGTCGTGTAAACGGGGCCTTAGAATCAGGAAAAAAAATGATTTAGTGTTTCATTTGCAGGAACAGTGTCCCTTTGGAAGGTCAAAGGTCAGGTGATCAGTGAATCTGAGGTCATGATTGGATGTTTGGATGGAACTGTTTGGGAACAATAACCAATAATCACCCTCCGCCCTCAGAACGCGGCTGATTAACGTCTCGTTTTAACGTTTAACCTTCAGAGGGAGTTAAAGATGGCCTCCCTGGTTTAACAGGTTAAGGTTAGTTACCTCCCTGGTTTAACAGGTTAAGGTTAGTTACCTCCCTGGTTTAACAGGTTAAGGTTAGTTCTCTCCCTGGGTTAACAGGTTAAGGTTAGTTACCTCCCTGGTTTAACAGGTTAAGGTTAGTTACCTCCCTGGTTTAACAGGGTTAGTTACCTCCCTGGTTTAACAGGTTAAGGTTAGTTATCTCCCTGGTTTAACAGGTTAAGGTTAGTTACCTCCCTGGTTTAACAGGGTTAGTTACCTCCCTGGTTTAACAGGTTAAGGTTAGTTACCTCCCTGGTTTAACAGGGTTAGTTACCTCCCTGGTTTAACAGGTTAAGGTTAGTTACCTCCCTGGTTTAACAGGTTAAGGTTAGTTACCTCCCTGGTTTAACAGGGTTAGTTACCTCCCTGGTTTAACAGGTTAAGGTTAGTTACCTCCCTGGTTTAACAGGGTTAGTTTTCTCCCTGGTTTAACAGGTTAAGGTTAGTTACCTCCCTGGTTTAACAGGGTTAGTTTTCTCCCTGGGTTAACAGGTTAAGGTTAGTTACCTCCCTGGTTTAACAGGTTAAGGTTAGTTACCTCCCTGGTTTAACAGGGTTAGTTCTCTCCCTGGTTTAACAGGTTAAGGTTAGTTACCTCCCTGGTTTAACAGGTTAAGGTTAGTTACCTCCCTGGTTTAACAGGGTTAGTTTTCTCCCTGGTTTAACAGGTTAAGGTTAGTTACCTCCCTGGTTTAACAGGGTTAGTTTTCTCCCTGGTTTAACAGGGTTAGTTACCTCCCTGGTTTAACAGGTTAAGGTTAGTTCTCTCCCTGGTTTAACTCACCTGGATCCAATGATGGCTCATTAGAGGAGAACACTGACCTGATGAGAAGGTTGTTTCTACCACCAGGGAGAGAGTAAAACATGCAGGATGCGTCCAGGACCCACTTTGGGCTCCACTGATCTATGGAGAAACAAAAAATTCAAGACATTTGAGGACTAAAAACACAACAATGTCTACTGGGAATTTTATAAATATCTTCAGCTAAGGCATAAATGGAAATGGTTATGGAAAAACAATCCTTGTTTGTCAAACGTGACAGATTTGTGTCCAGATTCTGCTGAGCTACAGCCAGAAACAAACAGTGCGGAGAATTTAACCTGCAACAACGGAGCCAGCAGGGGGAGACATTTTGACTCTAGAACCTCAGAATGTAACCGATATAAAGAAATGCAGTATGTACACAATGTATGCATATCTCCACATATGTATAGCAAGTTCAAGAAGGAAGCTCTGCTAGCTAACGGTGCTGCAATGCTAAGTTAGCATTAGCTAACAGTTAGCATTAGCCCAGCCCTGGGTCTCCTCAGGCTCATACCCAGTCACCTGGATTCTCCACACTGTGCAGTTCCTGCTGATTTTGGCCAGAGAGTCAGGAAGATGAAAGTTTCTGTTGTGACGGCCTTCGATCCAACTGGAAAAACTTAATTTCTGAAGTTATTGTTTGTGACAGATTGAGATATTGTCTGAATGGGAAAGGTTCTGCTCTTTAAAAAGATGGGAACGTGTTCCTGAGTGTCTCAAAATAAAAAGGCCAGTAATGTGACCCTGAATGATGAATATCTTTAAGTTTTTATATAAATGGGTTACTTTTTGCAAATTGCTGTTAATTATTTACTTGCCTCCTGTTTTTGCTTTAGTTTTCTGTCGGTCCTGTTGTAGTTCTTTTTTCTTTGTAAATTTTCAAAATATCTAATAAACATAAAATAAAAAAAAATACATATATAAATTATGCAGCAGTCAGCAGTGATGGGATATTATAAGAAAACCTGAAAATGAAAACAAAACCTCCCGACTGTCATGAAGCATACATCATCACCACTTGCTGCAGATATCTGCAGCTGTTTATGACGAGACAGGAAGATGATTACATTCTGACTCGTCATAATTCCCAATAAAGATACTTCATATGTATTTTGGATCAGAAATAATTCAGTAAATTAAACTGCAGACTCAGATAAATTAACTCATGATTCCTTTAAAGATCAGAGATCTCTGGAACATTTTTAATCTAAAGGTTTTTCATATTTCACATATCTTGAATTAATATTCTGACTAGTCAGTCACTGATATCTGGAATAATTACATTATAATGAGATACTATTTCATTATAACATCGGCTCAGGACGTTTAGGGACTGTGGAGGTTCATCTGCACCGTTTGACTTTACCGTCGGTCGCGCCTGCCGCCAGCAAGCATCCAGCTAAATGTAGCTGTTTACAACGGTAAGAAATGTGGTTTTGTTCATTTAAGTCTGTAATATAAGCTAGAATAAAGTAATCAATGTGGCATCCTGACCACGGCAGCTAATCTTGAAGATAGCTTAAGAAGATGGATATCTTTGAAGCTAACGTTTTCTGTTTCTTTACTTCGTCAGTCCACAACTGACTTTCCAGTAACTGTAGTTAATATCTGAGGATTACGTGGTACTTTTATTATGACACATGTTCAGTTTACCACAAGGTCGTGGTGTAATAACTGGTGAGTAGTTCGTAGATGCTGCATCTCCCTCCCAAACCAAAACGAAACCTCTGAGCCGATGTGTTTTTAAAAGTTAAACTAAAATATGTCATGTACTCTCTCTCTTTTATTATTATTATTATTATTATTATTATTATTAAATTCTAAATAATTTAAGTAACTAAACCACAAGCAAAGAAATTTAAATATATTTTGTCTGTCTGCAAATCTATTTTATTGATTTAATCAGTAAGTTCAAATAACAACCAATCCAACATGTTCTTGCTCAGTGTGTTTCAGAAGGACAGAAGCCTGGACAGCGAGGAGCAGCTGGAGCCTTTTCTGATCACACAGGAGGTCTTAGGTCCCGTTCTCTACTGAATGACCTCTGTTCTCCACACGGCTTCATTTTCAGTGTTTTTCCTTTTCTACTGCTAAAGACAATGTCAATATAGAACGGTACAGTTCTTTATTACCAACAAATGTTTTCTTATCTTTTCTGTGAACTTAAAGAAGTTTCTCAAGATGAGTCCATTTTAAAGTAAAACCTCTGCATATGCACATATTTGTGTAATTATACAAATAACTGTGGTTTATAGTTATTATAAAACAAAAGTTTTAAATTTAAAAAATAAATATTTTGGTGAAAAAATGTATTTGTAACATTGAAATAGTTTGAATTTAGCCGTAGTAAAATATTTGACAAAAAAACATAGTGCTGAAAGGCATTATGAATGTCCCAGCTGGGGGCTTTCTGCATGGAGAGAGACCACCTGAGAACCCACCATGTATCTCAGGTGAACCCACCATGCATCTCAGGTGAACCCACCATGCATCTCAGGTGAACCCACCATGCATCTCAGGTGAACCCACCATGTATCTCAGGTGAACCCACCATGTATCTCAGGTGAACCCACCATGCATCTCAGGTGAACCCACCATGTATCTCAGGTGAACCCACCATGTTCTCTCTCTGGGTTCTCCGGTTTCCTCCCACAGTCCAAAAACATGACTGTCAGGTTAATTGGTCTCTCTAAACTCTCCCTAGGTGTGGTTGTGTGTCTCTGTGTTGCCCTGCGACAGACTGGTGACCCGTCCAGGTGACCCGTCCAGGTGACCCCATCTCTTGTTTTCTGTAGATAGACACCAGACCCCTCCCGACCCTACTAGGGATAAGAGTGCTAGAAAATGCATTGATGGATGGCATTATGAATGACTATATTATTATTAGTTTTCCAGGTAAAATTATAATTTGCAGTATGTTTGCTTTACATTTTATTGGGAACATCTGATGATGGCCAAATGTGAGATAATCCAGATGGCTCTTGGCCTTTTCTTTCCAAATGGGAGAAATAGAGAAGGGTCCATAACAGATTTTGAAATAGATCTGAAAGATTATCAGGAAGTGGCAATTGATGACAAAATCTCTGTTGGACAAATGTTTCATGTTACAAAACTGAGCATTGTCAGGTTTTACCTGACCACCCGTAAAAAGAAGGCTAACCAGTCAGTCAGTCAAGATGAAGTTTTGTCTTCACCTTTTTTCAGGATCAAGACCGTTCTCTGAATCAGCCCTCCTCTTCATCTGCTGTAAATGTTGCAGCGACCAGCCAATCTGCAATATCCACAGTAACTTCTGACTTCCTATTTGTTGGAAATATAACAAATCATGACAATATTAACTTTTCACTTCATTCTGCAGAGCTCAGGGAGGAGGGTTTGGATAGCAGTAACATAGTGTTTGCCTCTATCCCCTCAATCCACATCATCTGTCAAGGCAGTGAAGAAGATACTGGTAGTTCACAGAGGTCAGGTACTTCCTGAGCTCATAGCAACTTCTGTGATGATGGACTTCTAGATAGAGACTTCAAAATCCAACTTGTCCTGCCAGATGGAACACCTGAGATGGGTTATGATGACGGAGGAGTCGTTAGAGACTGTCTTCTATGACCAGTGTACTACAGGAAACACTTAGAAAGGCCCTTTTCTGAGGCATGATTATGGACAGCAGCAGTGGGACAGTGTAGGCCGAATAATTGTCTTTGGATGGACAAGAGAGAAATATCTTCCTATGAAGATTGCACCTGTCATACTGGAGCAAGCAGCTCACAGGTAAAAAGTGAGGTGGTGGAGAATTTCCTTAAGTGCATGCCTGAATCTGAGCGTTTTGAGTTTCAGTCGTGGCAGTCAGACTTCAGCAGTGTTGACAAAGAGGAACTGATAGAGATTCTTGATAACCACAGTTGCAGACGAATGCCCAGTGCCAGCAATGTCAATGAAATCCTCCAGGAGTTGCACACAAAACACTTGTCCAAGAGCCTGCTTACGTTATTGAACAGTGGGCCAAAACACTCCGTATCACTGGGAACAGCTTCCAGGACCTTTCTTCATTGTATGAAAACTTGGAACCAAGTGCAAGAAAAGTTTTGAAGTCCATTGTCTTTCCTCAGGAAATGAATATTCATCAGAAGGATATTCAAAAGTACGTTAGCACGTATATCAGGAATGCAGATTTGCAGCATCTGTCCTTGTTTCTAAGGTTCTGCACAGGCTCAGACCTGTTCCTGGATAAGAACATTCTTATCGATTTCACAACGATTCAAGGGTTTCTCAGAAGATCGGTGTCCTTGAGCTGTCAGTCTATCATGACAGCTATCCAGATTTCAGTGCTGAAATGAACAAGGTTTTGGAGTCTAATGTATGGGTCATGGACGTTAAAGTTTTGAAAGTGGTGGAGGTAGAGGGTGGAGCTACACAGTTGTGGAACTGCTAAAAGAAAAAAAAAGAGATTAAGGTGGCTATTTAAAGTAACAAGTTGTCTATCAAGATCAAAGTAGATGTTTTGAGGATTTCCCCCAAATTTCCTTGACAGAGTTTAAAGTTTTAGAGGTAACATTTTACCTGGGTGATGTTAGCTTTCCCAAACTTTGTCCAGATGTAATTAGAAGGATCAGCTGTTTGTGACAGGTAAATGCTGGTTTGTGCAGCACAGCTGTTGGTTTGTTTAAAGGTAGGTTGTCAAAACTCAACAAGGCTTCTTAGCACTACTCTTCTTCAAAATATCAGTAATTTGGAATCTGTAGTGATTTTTGATGCAAAAAACAGAGTCAATACTTACTGGTAGGATTAAGTACAAAATGTTAAGTATTTGTAAGCCATGTTGTCATTTATGAATGACATTTGTACTTTTACATATTCAACGTTGAAGTTTTAAGTTATTTGAAATGTAATCAGTACAGAATTGACATTGTCCACATCATCACAAACATAGAAAATAAACATGGCAACTTAACTTGTTTTTCTTTTTTGCTCTCTCCCTGGTCATTTTTTAGTCAAAAATGTGCAGCATTTAATGTAAGTTACTTAATTATTGTTGCCAAAGAAACGTCTTGTTGTAAGTAGAGATTCTACCAGACATGCACAAGTTTTCAGATCTGCTAACCTTCAGGGGGGCAGTCAAAGCAAAGCCATGATGCCAGACAATAAACTGTAGCTGACTTTTGTTTTGCCATAGTTAACATGTTAATTGTTAGCTGACATAATGAATCAGAAGAGGTAAAGTGAAAATGACTGTAGGAAATGTTTCCAGCCAGAACAAACAAAAATAGGAACTGGTTTTTGTTATTGTGTCTTTTTATGAGACACAACTGTGTCGACTGTTGTTACATCGCATTCATATTCATAAAATCATTTTCTGAATTCTTTTTTGCACATTCGATTTCATTTGTGGAAGGTTATAAAAATGTCTTTTTATTTTACTGGGCACAACTTGGTATATTCCTTCATCTTAAGCTTACCTGTACACCAAGGCAAGTTTTTAAGCACTTGTGATTTATTTTTGGGAATGTCAAAATAATGGATTGTTCTTTGTTGGCAGAATAGAAAATAAATCGATTCTGAACAAAGTGTAGAGTCTGTTTATGATTTGTTGTTCACTGTAAATAAAATGATTGGCAATAATACAGAAAAACACTGAAATATATTGGTCAATAGTAATGACAACATTTGTACTCTTATCAAACTAAAACCAACTGCAAACAGCATATTGGTAGGAAAACTCAACTGGTTATCTGTTAGTGACATGATTAAAACTTTGCTTGTACATTTAACATTCATGTTCATATATCAACAGTTTCCCTGAACAAGTAAGTAATAAAACAGAGAACCTGGAAATGTTGGCAGTCTTTAGTGTCGTTTTCAACAAGAGGCTATTTTGTAATATAAATAAATGAATAGATTGACCTTGAGCTCAACACTGAAGGAAACTAAAATGTTTTAGTCTTTTTAGAAGAAATAGAAACAAATTTTACCTCATTCATGCATTTAGTTTTACAGTCACAGTGTTTACACAGGACACTGACATAACTTCTGACTTGTTAGGTGTTTTGTGGACCTGATTTATAGAAACTGTTCCCCAGTTCATCGCCCATCATTTGATGGAGTGTTACATAAAGATTAGTCATTTCATACACATCATCTGTCATTACCCGTCTGTGCTCAGTCAGTGCATAAGTGAAATACATCAACATCACAGGGAAAGTCCTTGAAACGACATCCTTCTATACATATTTCCAGCTTTGTTAGATCAGCAGACTAAAAAATGTGGAACCGCGTACAGGTTGGGAACACCATGCATTAATGTGGGACGACCACGAAGAGCCCGAGGATCATTTGTAGATCGGATACGATGGTCAACCTCATCCAGCTCCACCTGTTTGATTAAAAAACAGAAAAAAATAAGAAAATCGTTAGAAAAGAAGTCATGCTTTTGTATTATTTGTAACTTATTTCAAAATTGTGTGCTGAAAGCAAGAAGTAAATTTATAGGACCTGTATTGTTTGTAGGAAACAAAACTGGATCAGTGATTTGTCCAGAAAGCTGTCAACAAAACAGCCATCGGCTTTAAGCTGGTCGAAATGGTCCATCCAAACTGGACACATTCACTTCTTAGAGTGCACCACCATCGCTCTGTCCTTTGGTTTCCTGCACTCGGACCGAGAATAACGGAGGCAAAACCATTTTCATCCTCGGTGTTGTGCAGAAATCTTTGCATCGCCGCCACATGAGTGTCTCTGTGCCATGATCCATTCGTATCTTCTGTGCAAATCCATTATACTCCATCACAGCGTCAATGAAATGGCCAGCAATACTGTGAGGGTCACTATTGGTCTTATAGGCTTCCAGCCAGATCATTTTCCTCGAAAAGCCATCTATGCATCCTTTAATTTGTCGTACCCATCGATGTGCCAGACATAGTTTGGTCCCCGACTGACATATAAGCGTCGTCTCAAGCGATTTTGTGCAGGCAGGTCAACCCTGTTGGGATCCAATAAGCGCATCAAAAGACGTACCGTTTCCCTGTCTGTGACTGTGCCAGCCATCCACCTGCAGCCGTGCCGTCTCCTTGTAGTTCCTCAATAAAAGAGGCCACTTCTGCAACATCTGTCTTGTTTTTTCTACGCCACAGGCGCTTCTTTAGCAGTCTTCTCTCCAGTGTCCGGAGCCTTAAACATTACGGGTTTCTTCCAAAACTTGCAAGATTTCAAGATTCGTAAAACCACTTCTGAAGTATTGCTCAATGATATTATCAGTATCCATTTCTTTCTATCAAGTTGAGCATATCTCAAACTATAGGGCCAACTCAAGTTATCTCATTATAATGAGATAATTAGTTTTTATTTTTTTAACTGAGTGGCAGAAATGGGCTTCCATAGATTCCACTTAAATAAAAAAATGGAAAGGTTTTTGAAGCTGCTCCACTGTGATCCTGTTAACGTGTCGCCAGCAGCACTTTTTCTTTTTAAAGCCTTTTAAAATGTTTCTGTCTTGGTAGACACAGTATAACAACTAATAATAGTTTATAAATCACTGAACGGTTTAGCACCACAATACATTAAAGATCTGTTGTTGCTGTACCAACGTCTAGACCCCTCAGGTTCTGGTTCTGCTCTGCATCCAGAACCAAACGAGGAGAAGCAGCATTCAGTTTCTATGCACCACAAATTTGGAACAAACTTCCAGAAAACTGTAAAACAGCTGAAACACTGAGAGCCTTTAAATCTCAACTTAAAACCTGGTTAGAGCTGCTTATGGCTAAATTAGGGTTTTGATGTCTTCGATGTTTTAATGTTTTTATCTTTACTTTTCATCTAGTTATTAATGTCACATGCTGTTTTTATTTTTTCTTTAATTATGTAAAGCACCTTGAAATGCCTTGCTGCTGAAATGTTTTATACAAATAAAATGTGATTGATTTGATTGATAGAGAACAAAAAGGATTTTTTTCAGATTCCTGAATCAGTCGTAAAGTTCAGGAAGTTCTCGTTCTGTTTTCTCCCAAACTGCTCAGCTGTTTCTGACCAGGAAACCCAAAATAATCCTGCAGGCATCAGTTTGGACAGCTCAATAAGGGGCCTTACGGGTCATTTCTTAATTCACATATTTATAAAAATGTCATTTTAACTCATCATAGTTTTGTTTGAGATGTGACTCTTTAAATGATGAATCTGTGACATTATTTCCAATATCTTGAAAATGTTTTGATCTGTCAAAATGTAACAGAAAATTTCTTCAATTATCTCACTTGTCAGAATGTAGAAGCAGAAATCTTATGGCTTCTGTTTAACAGCTGTTGATAGGAAAACCTCGGCGCACCGCTTCACCCGAGATGGAAACGGGCTGATGTCGTTTAAAACAGGTTGATGACGGCCGACGTTGTGTTTGGGTTCCAGGTCTACAAGCATTCCTTCCTGGCGTCCTTCCTGATCCACGACCTGTCCACCAGGTGAGCCGCTGCCCTCATGTTGGGCACTGCAGCCGCTCTGGGTGCTTCATGCGGTGCGTTCACTGTCCAGGGAAGTGTGGGAGCTCAACCCGCCAGAGGTGTCGGACTCCGTCCTGCAGTTCGCCTCGTGGGGCGTTCAGGGACAGCAGCTGGTGAGACATTCAGGACCGTCTGACACTTTTTATGTTTTAATAAAAAATCTGTTTTTTCTGTCAACATGCAATGCTGAGAGTAACCATGAGAAATAAAATTAATATTAATATTAGCAAATGTCTGCAATTTATATAGAAAATGTTCCTTCTCTCTCTCTCGGTTCTTTTTTTTGAGTTTCAGTTTGTAGCTGTTTGTTTGTGGGGATGGCGTCTCCAGAGCCCCCCCCCCCCCCCTCTTTGGGATTCGGGTCCAACCTGATCCGACGATCCCAGTTGAAACGGTTCTGTTGGTGATCTAGTTGGTCACAGCAATTTAATTTATGCTTCCAGAATGAATAAGGGAGTCGTGATATTTTTAAAGGAGCGTTTTGTGAACCAGCTGATTGTCAGCGGGGGGTCAGTAGGCGGAGACCTGCAGGTGTCGCCTCCACCCGGGTTATTATCTCCGGCGTGCCGCCGTTCATTCCCAATGTTTTGTTGGAGAAAGAGCTCCAGTGGTTTTAAAACTGTTGGTTTGGATGTAAACATGACAAACTGAAACACGTTCAGTCTTTCAGGAGGTTTTTATGTTCCTAAACTGCTACAGCGACGCTAGAAGTTTCTTTCAGAGTGAAATATGAAGAGGGATCTTACATGGTTTATGCGAGTACTGGGAGTATGAAATGTTTTGAATGTGGGGATGTTGGACATAAACGGGCTTCTTGCCCGCACAAGAATCAGGAAGCTCAGGCTGAGGTGAGTGGAGGTGCAGAGGAGTCGCCGGTGGTTGGAGCTCCTCCGCCTGCTGAGGGCGGGGCGTTTCCTCCATCAGCTGGATCTGATGCTGGGGAGGGAAGCAGTGGTCTGAATAAACGCGCTGCACGGGAGGATACTGGGGAAACTGGAACCGATACTCCCAAGGACTCCTTAGATGGGAGCAAGCTAGATATAGAAACGGATCAGACGGCTGGTTGTGGTGCTGCCGAGGCTGCAGCGTCACCTGAAGGTGGCGCTGCAGAAGATCAGTCTGCAGATTCACCTGCACAGGTAGAGGACATGGAGTCTGACAGCGACTCAGACGGCGTTTCAATCGCAGACTCACAAACATCCAGTGGTGATTTGTACACTCTGGAGGAAATGAATGACTTTCTGGATGAAACGTTTGGAAAACAAGTTAAAGTCCTTGATTATTTTCCTGATGCGGAAAAATTTATCAAGAGTGTATTAATGGTGCAGAAAATAGTTGGTTTTGAAATGTTGGATGAAAAGAAACGGTTCCGGTTAAAAAAGCATCTGACAAACATCCGGAGACATTTGTCAGTAACTAAAGCAAAAGGTTCAAAGCGACTGAAAACTCAGAAATAAGGTGATGATTAAAGTTCATGGGTGACCTTCTCTCTACTGTCTGTCTGTCTTCCTTCTCTTTTTCACCTATATGAGTAACATCAGGGTGGGGACTTTAAATATCAATGGTGGGAGGGATCCACATCAACAGGTTAGTTTAGAGACGATTAGGCAAAAGAAACTTGATGTGTTTTCCCTCTCTCTCTCTCTCTCTCTCTCTCTCTCAAGACTTTCTTTATAAATGATGAATGAAAATATATTTAAAAATATATTTAATCCCATTAACAAATGGAAACATCTTGGCTGCTTCTGATGAATATTCAGACATTTTAAATGTTTTTTGCTCAATTTTATGTTGTCTTATTTTGTCTGTTTTCACAAATCGGTATTTTTCATTATTTTCTGGAGTGAGCAGCAAACAATCAGAGATAATAAAAACAATAAGCAGAAAGCATCATAATCCAATGTCAGATCCAGCTGCTGTTTGGTTTTTATGGCTGATATTTGCTGAGCGTCAGAAAACGATTCAGACATGAGAGCAAAGGAAACGTCGTTTCTCCGAGTCGGTAATCCGTCTGCTGGTCTCACACAGAAAATTAAACATTTACAATTATTTTAAAATCCCTAAAACTGTTTAAAAAGCTTCAGCAGAAATGTAAGCAGCTCTTCTCACTTTAACCTGCCTGCAAGAAGATGATGATGTGTCTCATAGCAACGGGTACAAGAGGCTGGAACCTCTCTGATCACCTTTGACCTTTGACCTTTACCAGAGGCTGTCTGCAGCGTTAGTCCTCCAAGTTTCTGAAACCACAGAAAGAGAAACTTTAAAACACAAAAGAGTCTGATAGTCACTGCAGCCGCTGGAAGCCATGTTGGACTTCCTGTCTGATCCGCTCATAGATAAATGGCTGATAGATATGCGATCGTCTGCTTCTCCAGCTCTACGTCTTTGAGAACAACATCTACTACCAGGCCGACAGCAGGAGTTTCTCCTGGAGGCTGACGTCGTCCGGACAGGAAGCCGCCATTTTCAACGGCATCCCAGACTGGCTGTACGAGGGTAGGGCTCACCGGCTGCTGATTGGCTGAACCATTAGCAGCAGAAAAAGGGAAGCTAGTAGCACTAGAGCTGTTTCTATCAATGCTGTTACGGCCCTGGGCCTTGGGGGATGGGTTGCAGGTCTTGTTGTCTGTCTTTGTGCTCCCCCCCTTTACAGGTGCTGCTGATCAGGTTGATTGTGAGCACAGAGTATGTGAACCTGGCTGTCCGTCTTCTGGGTGGCCTTCGGCCTCCACTCTGACGCTTGTGGTGTTTGTTGCCAGGCCTCAGCTCCCCTCCTTTTGCACTTTTGAGTTTCTTTGTTTTGGCACCTCAACACTTCCATATGCACTCATACAACACATCCAAGCATTTGCATTACACCACTGATACTGACATCCACAATCCATTGTTGTTTTTGTTAATATTCATTTTTCTGCACTTTAACCACGGCATGGTTTCACGTTTTTGTGATGACCTTGAGCCAGTTGTAACAATTCATATTAAGGTAAATGTGTTATTAAAGTTCTGAACATTTTTACAGGACGGATTCCAGTCATTGTTGTAACTCCAGAAAAAGCTGAGATTCACTGAAATCATCTACCTGAGCTCCTACGGAAAGCTGAAGCTGACAAAATTAGAAGATCCTGGAGAAATATAGAAATATTTTTAAACGAGTTCCCATCAGAAAATGTAACAAAGATCACTTAAAAATCATGAAAGACTGTCTTTATTGCATTAAATCAAAATTTATACAAAGATGCCCATCATTTTATTTATGCTGACCTTTAATTTTCAATCAGATTAAATTCCTTTTTTCTGCATCAATTTCCATAAAATTATCTGTTTTTAATTTAGGTTAAACTAGGTTAGGCTATGCTAGGCTATACTAGGTTATGCTACTCTAGGCCAGGCTAGGCTATGCTAACTCTGCCCTGCATATCCAGAGGAGGTGCTGGACTCCCCAGTGGCCCACTGGTGGTCCCCTGACGGCTCCAGGCTGGCCTACCTCACCATCAACGACTCGCTGGTCCCCAGCATGATGCTGCCTCGCTTCACCGGCTCGCTCTACCCTCGAGGGACGGAGTACCCCTACCCCAAGGTGGGCTCAGACCCAGCTGATGTGTTAGCTTGCATCAGGCTGCAGCAACATTTAAAGTCCTGGAAACTAGTCCAGGAAGAAGATTTGCAGATCTCCAGAAGTTGGGAAAGTTTTGTAAACATCTGCAGACGGAGTCCGGAAGTTTGGTTGAGGTCTGACTTTCTGAAGCGTTTCATCAGAGCAGTGTGTTTATTTCAGCCTGTATGAATGAGGCTCAGAAAACGGCCAGAGCGGCTCTCAGGCAGTTATCAGTTTAATCACCCCTCCTGCCTTCTACCAATAAAACTGCTTCATTAACAGAGTTAGCATCAGCTTTACCTGCAGAAGAGCAGAGGCTAGCAGGCTGAGCAGCTCTCCACTGGTAAATAAAAACATATCTGCATATTTACAAAGCAGATTCTGATGTTTCTGATAAACAGATGTTTCCTCAGAGCCCTAGGCAGAAATAAACTCCCGTCTTCCCCAGACGGCCGTGGAAACCCTGCTCCTACCTTTACTATCATCATTAAGTCCTCTGCTGCTAATGCTGCTGCTGCTCCTGTTTGTTTCCTGCAGATGGGGCAGATCAATCCCAGCGTCAGCCTCCATGTCGTCTCCTTAGACGGCAGCTCCGCCTCCACCCAGATCAGGCCTCCTGACAGCCTGGAGAACAGGTCTGACCTTTAACCCCTGCTCCAGACACACAGGACCACTTTAACTGCTATTGGGCTAGCTGCAGTAGCGTTAGCTTTGGAGAGGCTGCTCACTAGCTTTCTGAGGCTGGCCACCCACTGGATCACATAGCATGGATAGGCTAGCATTAGCCTTGAACTGCATTAACATTAGATAGATGAGTGTGTTAGCATGGATAGGCTAACACCTAGCTTACCAATACTGGCCATCTTCTGAGTTGTCTTCTTAATCTACTGTCTGCTAGCACAGATAGGTTAGCTTTAGCTCTAGCTAGGCTGTTATTAGCTTTGGCTAGGCTAGCATCAGCATTAGACAGGTTAACAGCTGGCATTCTTAGGCTACCTGAAACTTGTATTTATATTATTTGTAGCGTCGTACATCAGTGACGTTGACATGAAACCAAGCATAAACGTGCTTCATCACAGAGCTGAAGTTGGCTTCTGATTGGGCGATTCTAGCTAATGTTTCACAACCTTTGGCATGTTTCATTAGCTCTAGTTTACAAACTTCAAACATGAACTAGATTATTCTAGATATTAAAAACATAGTTTGTGATTTACATCATGATTAGTGAAGGTCCAGATTACTAACATGTAGTTTGATGCTGAGTGTCTGTCTACAAACCGAACCACCTGGGATCCAGTCTGCTTCTGTTTGCATGTCTGTGCAGTGATTTCTACGTCACCATGGTGACATGGGTGACCCGGCAGAACCTGAGCGTCCGTTGGGTCAATCGAGCTCAAAACATGTCGATTCTTTCTCTGTGTGACGCGTCGTCAGGCGCCTGCGTGACGGTAGGAAGCCTAACGCTCATCAGTCACCCAGGAAGGACCAACATGGAGCTCCAGTGACCCGACTTCTTCTCCTTTACCCAGAAACACGTGATGACATCAGAGGCGTGGCTGGACCGGCAGGTCAGGTTCTGGATGGTTCTTCTATTCTTAGCCGGGTTTTAATGTCGCATGTTGATGAATCAGCAGCTGGATGTGGATCTTTCCTGTTCCTGAACAGATTCTTCTTTCAGAAGGGATCCAGTTGGAACATTATCTGGATCACCAAACTGGTTTCAGAACTGAACCAGGACCAGAACTTTCTGAACAGCAGTAAAACCACGCCTCAATAGTGGACAGCGCTAACGAAAAGCTAGCTGTGCTAGCCCTAAAGCGCTAACTGCAAACAGTAGTTACCCTCGGCGCCGGGTCATTTTCGAGGTGGGGGCCATGAGGCGTTTCATCACCTCTGTTGTCTGGCGCTTGTTCAGCCGACACGATGCTGCCAATCAGTTCAGAGGGTTTGTCTCAGTTTGTCCCGTAGCAGTAAACATCCTTTAGGACGATGTTTCTGGGTCTACGCGCTGCGGTCACAGAGATTTGGTGGAAAATAATCAGAAAATGTTTTAAAAGTCGTCAGTGGGGAACATGCAGAAGGAATGGACTTCATATGCCTGCAGCCGATCCAAGAACAGCTGAATGCAGACCGACGTGTCTGTCACCATTACATGTTTGGTGTGAACGCACCAACCGGGTCAGCTCGCCACACACACACACACACACACACACACACACACAGCTCATAAACCGGCGACCCGCCAGAACCACGCAGGGTAAAAAGCTCTGGCAGGATCCAAACGCCCTCTTTCATTTTCAGCTTACAGAAAAAGCGCCAAGTCGCCAAATTTACTAACGTAAACTGACCAATAAGATTTAGGCTTTGTGCGAATCTCCAGGACTCGCACAGCTCGCTACGTACAAGACGTTCTGACACAGAAGATTTCTTTTCTCCTAAATGTTAATAGTAAAGACGGTCAGATAGTAAAAATCAAATGTTATTCTTTTCTGCTTTAAAGGAAAATCTCAGTGCGTACAGCTTTACAGCTGCGGGCGCTCTGCGCTCCGCTACTGTTAAAAGTCCAAAATACGCACAATAGAAATATGCTGAGGATAGATAGATGTGACAGAAATCACGACTGGTCAAATATTTGGAACATTTAAAAAAATAGATGTCAGATATCCTCCAGCAATGCCAGTTCAGAGCAGCAGGACAAACTAAAGGCTCCATCGTCTGGATGCAGATTATATTTGCTGCTTGTTCCACAAATTGTGCAGGAAAGAGATGATGTGAGTGGGACAGATAACCAGCCAGACTGCTGACAATATATTTGCATTAAAAACAAAATGAAAAACACCATGAATAAACTTTAATGTGCTTCTTATTTAGCACAAAAATGAATTCCAACAGCCAAAGAGAAATCCATCAGTAGGGATCAATACTTACGGCTGCTGACGGCTGATTGGCTTTTGGAAGAGCAAAGAGGGAAAAAAAACAAATTCATGCAATTATTTTTGGACCTGAGCCAAAATGATCTGCTCTGGGCGAAGTGTGGCTGAGCATTTGGGCCGGCCCGTAAACGGACACGTGGGCCCGATTTTCATCCCAACGCCATGAGAAAGAAACATCGTCACGGTTCAGACCTGGACCGGATCAGAGCCTGAGCCTGTTTTCAGGTGTCAGACCGGTTCCTGGTCCCAACCCGACCCAGAGCTGCCATGTGGTAAACCTTTGGGTGACCGTTATGATCTGGAGCCTTTGGGTCCAGACCTCAGTGCTGCAGGTTCCATCTGTGCCTCTGTCTGCATAGAAACACAGAGTTGTGCAGCCTGTGGAAATGACTGGAGGACCAGCAGAAGGGCAGGGCCGTAGAGTGGGGGGCCCCGGGGACCAATGGCCCCCCGGCCCTCTGTTCCGGCGCCTATGGTAGTTACTGGTGATTGCTGGGTTTCAGTCACGTGACCCTGATGACGTGCGAAATTCAGATGGAGGTCAGGAAGTGGATTTCTCCAGTTCAAAACAAAACCACAGCGAGTAGCTAATGCGCTAAAGAGGCTGGAACAGAGATTACCTGGAACCAAAACAGAACCAGAACCTGGACCCGGACCAGGACCAGAACCAGGACAGAACCAGAACCAGGACCCAGACCAGGACCAGAACCAGGACAGAACCAGAACCAGGACCAGAACCAGGACAGAACCAGAACCAGAATCAGGACAGAACCAGGTCCAGGACCAGGACCCGGACCAGGACCAGAACCAGAACCAGGACAGAACCAGAACCAGAATCAGGACAGAACCAGGTCCAGGACCAGGACCCGGACCAGGACCAGAACCAGAACCAGGACAGAACCAGAACCAGGACCAGAACCAGGACAGAACCAGGACCCAGACCAGGACCAGAACCAGGACAGAACCAGAACCAGGACAGAACCAGAACCAGAACCAGGACAGAACCAGAACCAGAATCAGGACAGAACCAGGTCCAGGACCAGGACCCGGACCAGGACCAGAACCAGAACCAGGACAGAACCAGGACCCGGACCAGGACCAGAACCAGGACCAGAACCAGGACAGAACCAGGACCAGAACCAGGACAGAACCAGAACCAGAATCAGGACAGAACCAGGTCCAGGACCAGGACCCGGACCAGGACCAGAACCAGAACCAGAACCAGGACAGAACCAGAACCAGGACCAGGACCAGAACCAGGACATAACCAGGACCAGAACCAGGACAGAACCAGAAACAGGACAGAACCAGAACCAGGACAGAACCAGAACCAGGACCAGAACCAGGACAGAACCAGAACCAGGACAGAACCAGAACCAGGACAGAACCAGGTCCAGGACCAGGACCCGGACCAGGACCAGAACCAGAACCAGGACAGAACCAGGACCCGGACCAGGACCAGAACCAGGACAGAACCAGAACCAGGACCCGGACCAGGACCAGAACCAGGACAGAACCAGAACCAGGACCCGGACCAGGACCAGAACCAGGACCAGGGCACAACCAGGACCCGGACCAGGACCAGAACCAGGACCAGAACCAGGACCAGAACCAGGACCAGGGCAGAACCAGAACCAGGACCCGGACCAGGATCAGAACCAGGACAGAACCAGAACCAGGACCCGGACCAGGACCAGGATCAGAACCAGGACCCGGACCAGGACCAGGACCAGAACCAGGACCCGGACCAGAACCAGGACCAGGACAGAACCAGGACCAGAACCAGAACCAGGACCAGAACCAGAACCAGGACCAGGCTGACTGTCTCTCTGACCTCCCAGCACCAGGTGCCGCTGTTCTCCACAGATTGCTCTACGTTCTTCATCAGCGCCGCCCAGCGTGACAGCAGTCATGGCGTATTCAGTCACATCTTCATGGTGTCCAGCCAGGTAGGCGCAGAGCCCCCTGGTGGCCTGGAGGCGCTCTGCAGGGTTAGCATGTGGTAGCTAGCCATGCTATGTGTGCTAACACTGCTCTCTCTGCTCTCAGTCTGACGGGGAAGAGGTCAAAGTTCAGCAGCTGACCTCTGGAAGCTGGGACGTCTCTGAGGTCCTGTCCTACGATGAGATCTCCAGATCAGTGTGAGGTTCTGGTTTCAGAGCCAGGTCCAAATTTAAAAGACTTCAGATTGAATTATTCTGATTTATTTAAAGCTGCAGCTTTTCTCTTATTAGTAATATCAGAGGTAAATTATTTTATTATTCAACCAGATGATTTCTTCTGCTTTCCAGATATTTCCTGAGTTCAGAAGAAGGATCGACTCAGCAGCACCTGTACAGGTTGGTACAGGATCCGGTCCAGGGTTTAACCTGATCCGGTCCAGATCTTAACCTGATCCGATCCAGAGCTTAACCTGATCCGGTCCAGATCTTAACCTGATCCGGTCCAGATCTTAACCTGATCCGGTCCAGATCTTAACCTGATCCGGTCCAGATCTTAACCTGATCCGATCCAGATCTTAACCTGATCTGGTCCAGATCTTAACCTGATCCGGTCCAGATCTTAACCTGATCCGGTCCAGAGCTTAACCTGATCCGGTCCAGATCTTAACCTGATCCGATCCAGAGCTTAACCTGATCCGGTCCAGATCTTAACCTGATCCGGTCCAGAGCTTAACCTGATCCGGTCCAGATCTTAACCTGATCCGGTCCAGGGTTTAACCTGATCCGGTCCAGGGTTTAACCTGATCTGATCCAGATCTTAACCTGATCTGGTCCAGATCTTAACCTGATCTGATCCAGATCTTAACCTGATCCGGTCCAGGGTTTAACCTGATCTGATCCAGATCTTAACCTGATCTGGTCCAGATCTTAACCTGATCCGGTTCAGGGTTTAACTTCAGGATTTCTTCTGAGCTATTGAGTTTTAGCTACAGGAGCATTAAACTGATGATAAAACTGTAGCTTTCCCTACAGTTTTATCCTCCTGTGATTGGAGTAAACGTTACTGTGTGAACCAGACAGAGGTGGATGTTGACCTTCATGTTGACCTTTGCTCTGCTCCCTCAGCCTCTCTATGTTGAATGGTTTCCATAAAGAATGTCTGAGCTGCTCTCTGTTCAGACCCGAATGCAGCTTCTACCAGGCCGCCATCACTCCGGACCACCGACACGTTCTGCTCAGCTGCACAGGTAAAACCTGGCAACCTGAAAACCTGGCAACCTGCTTCTGCCTCACAGTAAACCAGCAGGGCTGTTCATGTCTAAAGGTTTTCTGGTTTTCCAGGTTTATTTCTCTTTAAATGTTTTTATTCTTTACTTACGCTAAATGTTTTGAGCAAGCTGAAACGCTAAATAAAAAGCTAGCTCTGCTGTTAGCGCATTAGCATTGTCCACAGAAAATCTGTTAAGACAGTAATGAGAGGAAACACGAGGCGGCTTCATAAAAAGCTCTAAATTTCAGGAGTTTAATTGTTCCTAAAATGTTGAAAAATTCCTTTTAACTTTTAAACTTGTGTTTTAAAGTGAATAGCTTTAATAATCTTGGACTGCAGGTCAGGATTTCAGAACAGGAAAGCTGTGAACTAATGTGATCAAAACTCAGTGACGTGAAGGATGAATATCAGGAAAAATGAAAGATAATCAACTTTCCTCCTGATGTCACCTGCAGGTCCGGGGATTCCTCAGACGACCGTCCACCGGCTGGACGACCTGAGCAGTGAGTCCCTTCAGGTCACTGACCTGCACCAGGTGTTCCTGCTGTCAGACTCTCAGATGGTCACATATGGGATTTCAGACGTAGATCTGTAGCACTCAGACCCGCCTCACAGGAGAAGAGTTTAGGTCTGCAGATCGAAGCTGCAATCAGTCTGACATCACTTCCTGCCGTTGCTCCCATCTCTTCCTGCCGTCGCTCCCATCACTTCCTGCCGCCGCTCCCATCACTTCCTGCCGTTGCTCCCATCACTTCCTGCCGTCGCTCTCATCTCTTCCTGCCGCCGCTCCCATCACTTCCTGCCGTTGCTCCCATCACTTCCTGCCGTCGCTCTCATCTCTTCCTGCCGCCGCTCCCATCACTTCCTGCCGTCGCTCCCATCTCTTCCTGCCGCCGCTCCCATCACTTCCTGCCGTTGCTCCCATCACTTCCTGCCGTCGCTCTCATCTCTTCCTGCCGTCGCTCCCATCACTTCCTGCCGCCGCTCCCATCACTTCCTGCCGCCGCTCTCATTTCACCGCCATGCTTCCTGCATGGAGGCATCAGAGCAGCCGCTCACCGCGCAGCTGGATGTTTTTTTCCGCTGATCGATCTCGACTTTCTCTCTGAACCTCGGCAGGATTTACGACTCTGGAAAGAAACGCAGAGCTGAGACGGGTTCTGACAAACAGAACAGTACCGAGGACGGACCAGAGAACCATACAGATAAATAACTCTGGTGAGAACCCAGACCAAGTCCACTGCAAGGTCCAACACCCAGTAGAACCATCAGAACCGTCTTTAGGTGTAATTTGTTTAGCTGTGATGTCAGAGGTCGTCTCTGCTCCTTGTGCAGGATTGGTTCTGGAGCTGCTGGTTCCGTCAGACCTGGACGAATCGACGGAGCATCCGCTGTTACTCCTGTTGTACGTCCGTCACTTCATTCACACATTTAAATATAAAAACTAGTGAACCTCTTTTTAAAAGTTTAAAACATTATAACTATAAATTTGCCTCCTGCAGTGGTGGGCTTACCTCTGCTAATGCGCTAATAGCAGAGCTAATTTTTAGCTTAGTGCTAATTTAAAACGCTTAGCACACTTAGCTTTCTCTAAAGTAATCTTTCTGGATCATTTCTGAATCTCTAATCTTGTCTGTTTTATAAACTTTCAGTTGAAATAAAGTTAAATGTCTGTTGACGTTTTGGACAGGAATTTTTCAGGTAGTTATTCATTTATATTCTTGCTTTTATTTTGAAGTGGGAAAAGCAGCAGTTCTGTTTAGGTGAATGAATGAACGTGGTAGAGGGAGGAACACGACACCAACATGAACAACCAGGCTGGTAAACAGATTCATGGAAACGTTTCACATATGTGCAGTGCATTAGCGTTAGCAGATCTAATGTTAATAGCTAGCGCTTTAAGGTTAGCGCAGCTAGCTGTCCCGTTAGCGGTTCCCACCACTGACGCCAGAATTTGTTCAGGTTTTTTTGCTGTTGAATTTTTCTGTTGAACGTGTTTGTCCGTAGAGACAGCGCCCCTGGTGGCCGGGTGGTGAGCGAGCGTTTTTCTCTGGGCTGGGAGTCGGTTCTGGTCAGCTCTGATCGGGTCGTGGTGGCCCGTGTGGATGGGCGGGGCAGCGCCGGCCGGGGTCAGGACGTCCTACAGGCCGTCTACCAGAACCTGGGGGTGGTGGACGTTCAGGACCAGATCGCGGCGCTGCAGTAGGTTCTGCTGCCTGAATGGGCCGGAGCTCTGCTAGCTAAACACATATAGCATGCTAATGCTAAATATTTATCCCCCCTAGAGGACAAGTCAAAGTTTGATGAAAGCATCTGGAATTTTTCAGCCAAATGATAAAATGACCTTGGTTTGTTTTCTGGTTTTTATTGTAAAATTGATGGAAGATCTTCAAGCCCTTCTTGCCAGAATTTATGATTATTTAGAAAATAAAAATGTTGATTTGGACAAACAAGGCTTGTTCCTTTTAATACAGCTCAAATAAAACATAAATGTTGGTATTTAGTAGGCCTGTCACGATAACAAATTTTGCTGAGCGATTAATTGTCTAAAAAATTATTGCGATAAACGATAATATTGACTAAGAATGCATGTGATTTCCTGCCATAGATAGAAACACTATATTTTCAAAAGAACACATAACACTGGAACTGATAAACTAAATAAACAATCAAAAACAAAAATAAAATTGATTCTCAGACTCCATTAACAAAAAACGTACTTGAATTAAAACTAAACCACATAAAGCCAAAGTGGAAATAAATACTGCATTCAACCAAAAGAGTGCAGATTATAAAGTCTGTACTGTATTGCCCTTCAGTAATCACTAGATTTAAATGGAGAAGATGGGCACATCCGACTACCTGATGCAATAGTTCATACTACACGGTTTTTTTTGCCCCCATTTTGCCCTTATAACAATCTTAGATCGTTGGCGGATCTAAGATTCTCGCTGGTGATTTCGTAACCGATCATCCTGCAGTGTGTGGTGTGTTATGGTAGATCGTCGTTGCCGCTCCGATCTAAATCAGGGTTTTTCCCCAACTGGGAGCTTAAAGCTGAATGTGACAGGTAGCCAATCAGAAAGCGGGATTCTCCTCCTGCTTTCTGAGGGGAAGTTACGGAGGGGAATCCCAAACAGCTGACACGGCGCAACCCGAAGTCCAGCGGACATTGGAGATGATATGTGGAAACATTAATATTTATTCAGCATTTCGTGCAAAGAATATAGAAATGACAAGAGGAGGAGTTGGAGCCAAATTGCTACCGCAGCTGATAAACCCGGTAAGTTTCCAGCTGCTCTTCGTTAACGTGACATAAATAGGTTATAATGATTTTCATTCAGTCAGGACTTTACGCTGACTCTAGCCACATGCATCACAGGTAGATTCTAGTAAACCATTGATTAATACCTGGTTTTAAAATTAGTTAACTGGACTGGTAGCCATTATTTTGTGCCCATGTGGCTGGAAACCACACGGCACGAACCGTTATACCCAGGATTTCTGTCGGCTAATGTGACTCTCAGGTTTTGAAAATGGGCCGACAACTCCTGTGGTGTGCGCTGGACATTAGACTAAGGACATGATGAAGGGAGGGTCAGTGCAGAGCACCGGAGCGGAGTCTTTTTCATTCAGTGTCATCAACAGAAAGAAATAAAGGCAGGAAGAGACGATAAAGCCGATAATTAAAATGAGCTCGATAGGTTTAATTTATCGTGCGATTAATTGATTTATCGTTTATCACGACAGGCCTAGTATTTAGGATTCAAATGACCAAATCTGGTTCTAACTCTGACCACCAGATGGCAGACAAGTGCTTCAGAATTATCCTTGGTCTGTGTAGAATATGCATCAATAGTCATTAGTGGTTCTACATAAACTAGCCCAGCGGTTTGGGAATTTTACTAAAGTTTACAACATTAGTCTCCAAGAGTTTGATTAAACATAAATTAAAAAATAACTTTCAGGAAGTAAAACCATGCTGGATGTTCAAGTCAAAGTTTGAACATCCAGTTTCTGTCAAACTTGGATAAAAATGTGTGAAAAGATTTTTAAATAAATTAATTTTGTATTCATTCAGTCTGAAAATGAGTCCGAGCCGTTTGTAACACTGAGGAACGTTGCTTCCAGCCACTCATCAAAACTGGAAAGAGAACAAAGCAGTCGGTGTGAATCGGGTTGTTTGTCTAACTGATCTCATTCTAACCTGTCAGGCGTCTGATGAAGCTTCCCTACATCGACCGCAGCCGAGTGGGAGTTTATGGAAAGGTGACAAACCTGCTGCTGCCTCAGAACCATTTACTCATGTTTTGGGACATATTCATTTAAATGTGTGATATTTTTGTGTCTCCAGGCCTATGGAGGGTTCCTGTCGTCCGTCCTTCTCCTGACCTTCAGCTCGATGATTAAATGTGGCGTCGCTGTGGCTCCAGTTACCAACTGGAAACTCTGTGGTGAGGAAACCATCCATCCCAGTAACAGAACCAAAATAATCAAAAATAAATAATGAAGTGAGCTCTCCTGGTTCTGTTGGACCGTCCCAGGATCTGCTGGTTCTGAGCGCTTCTTTGGTTTTCCTGTGAAGGCGGATCTGAGCTACCAGGTAGGAACAGCAGATGGCGCTTCCTGTTTGTCCTCCAGCCGCAAGTTAAAGGGACACGGTGCTTCCTGCAGGCTAACATGCTAACTGTTTCTCTGCCAGCTCTCCAGTCTGATCAGGGACTCCTCAGGGCCCGGTCCCCGGGACTTCCTGATTGTCCACGGCACGGCCGACGGTGAGCAAAGCACAGTCCTGCTCACCTCTCTGAACAGTTCAGGAACTGACTCCTGAACATAAACAGTTCTTTTCATTATTCTAATTCCATCAGAACTTTTCCTCTCTGGGTTTTGGAGCAGCTGGAGGTTTTTAACTGGGTTTACTGGTTTAGTCCCAGTTCGGCGCTACAGGATCAGATCCATGGATCGTTTCAAGGATCTCCTGTTGCTAGGAGACGACAGCAGGAAACCATAGAAACCTGTTTATTATGGGGTGGAAATGAAGTTTCATCAGATGTTTTCTCTTATTATGGATTTTATGCAGAGGGAGAAATTAGAAATGCTTTTATTTTTTCTCTATTATTCAGTGATTAATGTTTTTATCTACCTGATTAAAATATTTTAATTACTATTTATTAATAAGTGGTATGTTCAGCTACTAATGGAATACTCTTCTGCGCCGCATTTTACAAAATCATTTTCTTTTGAGAGTTTTTATTAGTTATTTATATTTCCTTTATTTGGATATGTATTTATTGTGTTTTATGTTCTGATTATACATGTCGCACAGCGGAGAATGATGGGCCGGGTCACTTCCACTGTATCATATTTATTTAGAATAAACTCTAAAACAGATAGCCAGCGGGTTATAGCAGCTGCTCGTCATGTCTGCTCTAAGCCGCTTCCTCAGAAAAGAACAACTTCTTCTTAACCCTTCTGCATACGAGGACTGAGCCAACATGGAGGACTGTGTTAAATGATACAAGTTTTACGTGTGTTGGGTCGGTTGGACCCCATTTATAAACACAAGGGTTAACAAGAGCACAATACACTTTTTACTATGAGAGGCCCCAGGGGCCAAAACTTACAAACTCTCTTACACATACTATCAAACTCTCTCACATTTGCTATCAAACTCTCTGACAGAGTTTGATTGCAACGGAAGCTAACTTAAAATCCCAGTTTCTGATTGGACCCCAGGCAGGAGTAGGCGGGTTTTCACGGACAGAAAAATAGCTGAGCGGCAGCGACTAACAGAGGCAACTAATATTTTAAATGACATCAGTAATGTCAGCATTACCAGAAGTGTGAAGAAGCCGACAGCCAGCATCGGAAACCCCATCGATCAGTGGAATAAAGCTGGCCGTCTCTTCGGAAATGGCAGTAAAGCCTGCACTCGGTTTTAATGTGCGCGACAGCGCAAGTTATGGCGCTCTTTTCAAAATAAAAGCGCATCTCCTGTTTATGTTTGATTCACACATCAAGTTTCTCTCCGGCGGCTATTACAGGCTAAACTTTGTGTTAATTAATTTGCAAAACGACATTATGTATCTGAAAAAAAATACTGTGTGGGCAAAAGATCGTGTAAAGCACATATGTGCAACTTCAGTTAAATTTGGTCTTATAGGTGTCCCTGTGTCATCCTGAAGTCAGAGAAGTACCTGGTAAGGTATTGTTTATGTAATCTGGAAGATTTGTTTGCATGTCAAATGTCAGCAATTTTGATTGAGGTAGCACATATGTGGTTTCCAGAATGTTTTACCCACATAATATGTTTTAATTTATTTTCAGATACATGATTTCCTTTAGCAAATCAATTAACACAAAGTTTTACATGTTTAAAGCCGCAGGAGAGAAACGTGAAGCAAACATAAACCGGAGGTCCGCTTTTATTTCGAAAAGCTTGCCTGGGGTCCAATCAGAAACCTAAATTTTAAGTTAACTTCCGTTGCAATCGTGAGTGTAAGAGAGTTTGTAAGTTTTGGCCCATGGGGCCTCTCATAGTTTACAGTTCTCAATATCACCACTGATAATACTGTATGTATCTTCCTATGTATATATCTTTCACTAGCTGAACTCGAATAGAAAATAGAAAATATGGTCCAATTTTAACACAAATAGCTGCGAGGAGAACCCAGGTCCCATCACAGCCGACCAACCGAGCCTGGACAAGCGCGCGAATCATTAGCTTAGCCTGCTGCTAACTCCGGTTCGGTTCCACACAAGCACCTCCTTTATCCACAAGGCACTTATCAGAGATTACTACCGTTAACATCCATATATTATTTTTCACTCAACTTACCAATAACACAGATAAACGGCAGATTATAGCAGCTGCTCGTTTTGTTGCTCTAAGCTGCTTCAACTTCTTCTGCCGGCCAGAGCGTCAACCGCTGGTGCACATGGCCCTGAGCGCCCTCTGGTGGCGAAACTCATGACACATTTTAAATATATAAGTTACCTTGGATATAAAAATAAAATGATTGGGCTACTATTTTGATTCATTTCACTTTCATAGTGCCACCCACATATATGCATATTTATTTAGCTTTATTTCTTATTTCTTTATTATTATTATTTGTTTCATCTAATTATTTTCATACTTTTGTTTAATCACTCTCTTTACTTATAGTTTTATTTTTCTAGCTGGATTTCAGTCTTTATAAGACTTAATTTATTATAAGAGCTGAATACTATTTGTTATTCTTCTATTTGTTATTCTTCTATTTGTTATTCTTCTTATTATTAATGATGTTCTCTGTTTCAGCCTCTGTCCACTTCCAGCATTCAGCAGAGCTGGTCCAGCTGCTTTCAGCCCGAAACTTTAACTACACCCTGCAGGTAGAAACCCGCTCGGCTGGTTTCTGTCCTCCAGGAGAGCAGATACTAATAAACATTTGATCCGTGTGTGTGTGTGTGTGTGTGTGTGTGTGTGTGTGTGTCCAGATTTTCCCAGATGAAGGCCACCATCTCGTCGGAGTAAAGAGTCGGCGCTACATGCTAGCCTCGCTGCTCAACTTCTTCAGACGCTGTTTTGAGGAGGAGGCGGCCGTTGCCATGGAGATGTCTAAAGAGGACGACTGACGCCTCGGAGGATCACGACCTTTTCACGTCACTTCAGTCTATATGTCACATTTAAACACATAAAGAAGGAGAAAAAAACACCAGAAATGAAAAATAACCACCTCCTAACAGGTGCGGCAGAACGTTAGCTCATTAATACTGTGATTAATAATAATATTACTATTTATTATTACTTTTCATTATTATTGGTATCCAGTTTTATTATTTATTATTATTATTATTCATTGTTATTTATTATTGCTGCTGGACTCTGATGATGTCATCAAACTGCAACGCTGCTTCCTGCTGCAGAAATTCTTTTTTTTTTTTTTTTAAGAAAATGTATTTATTAATATCAACAAACATGGAATCTGTATCAGATGTACTCAAATCTGAAAAACCTGAAAATCCAGAGCCAGGCTGCCTCCATACAAACAGAAGAGACGAAAGAACAGAACAAAAAGAGCATCAGGGGTTTTCAGAACTATTAGAAAATTAACCCACACTATGAAACAAGGTGTCATCACCTCGTTCCTAAACCTGGAAAAGATCCGACTCTTCTTGATAGTTTAAGACCAATAACTCTATTAAATAATGATTACAAGCTCCTGACACATTTATGATAACCAGTTAAAATCGGGCATATCCTCAATGATTTCTGACACTCAATCTGGATTAATAACATTCACCATATTTTGGACTTAATTGACTATAATATAAGCCTTCGATATGATAGAACATGAATTTATGTTCAAAACTTTAGATTTATTTGGGTTTGGAAATAAATGTATTAATGTAATTACAACATTTTACAAAGATACAAACAGTTCAGTGTGTTTTCCACAGAGATTCAACAAAGTATAAAACCAGGTTGTCCAATTTCTCCTTTGCTGTTTATTGCTGCTGCAGAAATAATGTCCCTATCCTCCTGACTACCAGTAGTTCATTGTTGTCCTCTGTAGAGGACATTTCTAAACTTGAATATCTCCCACCCCCTGCATTCTACTGAATTAATTCCTTTTGGTATCTGGAGAGGACATTCAATAATGCCACATGTGAAGGGGTGGGACTTTTGTACCTTCATTTTTCTAATTCAGAAAAATGGCGTTCATCAGTAATAACACATTTTATGAGAAGAGACAAAGTAAGTGCATAAGTATTCTAATTACCATACAAAGACTGTGGGATTTAAAAAAAATGGTGATTGAACAATATATTTTTTCCTGGTAATCAGGAGGATATCAACTAAAAATGCTCAATTTCTTAATTATCGGTGCTTTGCAAAGAGTTTTCTATCAGTCAGCTGGCTGATGACACAACCATCTTCTTAAATAACCTGCTGCAGAAAATGAAGGAATTCTGATACTTTCCTGTTTGTGGACCGAACCATCGGAACCAGAACCCGGCGCCACTCTGCCGGATGATGCGTTTAAGGACCCAGAGTGGTGGGAGTTTCCTGTTCTTTCCTGTAATCTGTTTTTATTTTCAGATTAAAATCCTGTAATGTGAAAAATGTTTGCAATAAAAGATGGAAGATATGAAACAAACAGGGTCAAACAGTTCTTTGACCCTGGCCTTTACTTTCTCTTGTTGGGTTGCAACCATGAAAATCTGAAATAAACTGGAAAACCTTTCTGGTTTTGTCCAACTCCAGTTATTTCCCAGTTGTTTCTGCAGGTTAGTGGTTCAAATCCATGGATGTGTTTCTGAGCGAGCTGGAAAAGTATTCACGCCCCAGGGAGTCGTTCAATAATCAATAAAATATTCACACCGGACAGGAAACCAAACATCAGGTGATGATTTCATCAGGAAAATATCCTCAGTTCAGACTTTGACTAGGCCATTCCAAATCCTTTGTTGGCTTTAAATCCAGGCTGTGGCCTTCTGCTTTGACAGGAAGCATCAAGTTTGTCAGGAATGTAGAGAAAAGTTTACTAATTTGAATATTCCCAAAATGAATTCTGTTAAAAGGAGTAGATTTCTATCATCAAAACAAGTGAAATTATTTTAGTAGAAATGTTGATTATAAGTAAAAGTTACTGAATCTCATCCAGCCATTAATAACCGGTGGATTAATTTAGAGAATCTGAGCCAGTTCTTCCTGCCGCCAAACTTTCTCAGGTTGATTCCAAGATGGCCGCCTGTGCAGACAGAACTCTGATGTCATGTCCTGGAGCTTTAATGTGAAACAGACCAGAATAAAGCCCGAGCCCACCGCAGCATCTCAACTAACTCATGGTCTGGACTTTGTCCAGACCATGAGTTAGTTGAGTCCACTAGGACTCAACTAACTAGTGAGTCCTAGTGGACTCACTAGGACTCACTAGTGAGTCCTAGTGAGTCCTAGTGAGTCCTAGTGAGTCCTAGTGGACTCACTAGGACTCACTAGTGAGTCCACTCACTAGGACTCCTCCAGTCCACTAGGACTGGAGGAGCCTCCCAGTATGCCCAGTTTGGCTCAGTGTTCCCATCACGGTGTGGAAACTGGTTCTGATCTGGGAGAAGAGAAGAACACACCAGGTCCAAAGTTTTAAATTTTTTATTCATTTATAATCATCACCAGAGGACAATCACAATAATCCCGACCCGACCCGCCCAGTACAGCAAAAAGAACCAGAACAAGCAAAATTACAAAATCCATCCTAGGAGGAAAAATCAACCAACCGCCCAACAGAAACAATAAGAAATATACAAGAATCCAGGAGAATCACGGACTGAATCTCTGGGAATCTGAAAATAGATTTCTGTTCTCTGGACTCCGCTGTACAAACCTACGGCTCCCCGCGAGGGACATGCAAACACCGGAATTGCTGCCGGAAGACCATGGAGTGATCCAGATTAGAAGAACACCACAACCTGCTTCTACCGGCGGCCCGGACCGTCCAGAACCGTCCAGAACCCAAACGGCTCCACACCAGATTCATCCGAACCTGCCGTTCATATCGGAATAACACGGACTGCAGCGCCACCTCTGGAGAGCCTGAGTAGGTGCAGATTAAAGGGAAAATCCGATTAATCTGGGCTGTGTGGCGCGGCGAGCTGGACCAGAACCAGCAGCCGGGTCAGAACCAGCAGCTGGACCTTTAATTTTATTGCAAAAACCACAAAGTAAATTAGTGCCTTATAATTTATCCAGAAAAATTACACTTAGTGGAAGCTAAGTGTGCTAAACGTTTTCAAAGTTAGCTAAAGCATTAAGCTAAAAATTAAGCCGGTTCTGACTCAGCTCTTGGGTCCAGCTGCTGGGTCAGAACCAGCAGCTGGACCTGCCGTGTTCAACGTGCAGAGCGCCATCAGGGCAAATTAAAAAATGTGAACCCATTTTATTTATAAAGTTTTTTCTGAAACAAAATGTTTAAATCAGCAGGTGACTAGCTTAGGCATGCTAATCGTTAGCTTCTCCAATGCTAACAGGAAGTAGCTACAGCTGGGTGGGCTGTTGTCTTAATTTTGGCCCTAATGTTGCACCATACTTGAACTTTTATTTTTTATTACAAATATACAAAGAGTTGTTGGTGGAAGTGATAAACTGATGCTCCTTTCAGATTTGTTTGGACGTGACCTTTGACCTCGCAGCAGCAGCAGCTTGGTTCATGTCTGCTCAGGCGTTCAGGAGCTGGTGTGTGATTGGCCGTCAGTCCCATGACACCTACATTAGAGCAGAGCCAGACAGCTGGAGGCCTCCAGTTCAGCGAAGCTGATGGGACTGGGTCAGTCTGGGTTTAATTAGACCAGATTTAAACCTTGCTGCTCTCCGTCAACAACATCCGTTACTTTAACTGGTCCAGTTCTAGAGCAGCAAGCCTGCAATAAAGGAAACACTCCAGGTGTGTTTTATAACATGATAGAAAGCTCAGAAAGATGGAACTTACATAACTTAAAAAAAATCTGAATCTTAGTTTTATTGTTTTCTCGGCTGTCTAATTCCAATATATTGGTAGATAATTATATTTTACCATCTATGGCTTATGATTTCACAGGACATAATGGAGCTAATCGGCTAACAGTCGAGCTAACTTTCTGTTTAGCATTTGTGCACTCTGAGCTTTTTATAAATTAATTATTTAAGATAAATGTATCTATTTGTTTTGGAAACTTTCAGTTGAAGTTTAACATCTGAGTTGACGTTTTATTATATGAAGTTTAGACATTTACATTCATGCTCTTATTTTGAAAGAGGTGATGTCAGTTCTGCTTCCTGTCATGTTTTTTAACCCCAAAAAAATAAAATGGACAAAAATATAAACAAGTACAATATCAACAACAGAGCATTTAAATTGTGTCCAAAATAAATTGGGAGATTTTGGTGTTTTAAGGGATAATATAATTCCAACTCAAGTTAGCACTTTAGCGTTAGCAGAAACATTGATTTGTGTGTTAGAGTTAGCACAGCTAGCTCTTTAGCTAGCAGAGCCCACCACTGATTATGATTATTATTATTATTTAGTCTGGTGTGTTTTCTGACAGAACTCTGTGCTGCTTTCTGTAAGCTGGACAACCAAACTGGATGTTTGGTTCTGGAACTGGACCGTAACTACTCACTCGGTTCTGATTCGCTGCTTTATTGCAGGAAATGGACTGTGGGATGATTATTAGAATACTGAAGGTTAAAGGTCAGATCGGCCGGTTGTCTGGAAACTCTTGAAGCTGAAGTTCTGATGTCATCAACTGATGGGTCCAGAATGAGAAAGTTCTGGTTTCGGTTCTGCAGCAGAACCTGCAGATGAAGCTTCGCTTCTTCATCCCAGACATCCAAGGTCAGCAGAAGGTCACAGCTCAGACCAGAAACCCAGTTTGTCAGGAGGACTGTCACTTTAAGGGATAAAGCTAACAGGAGGTTAACTGGACGCTAACAGCTGATGCTAATAGTTGATACTAACAGCTAATGCTAACAGAATGCTAACAGCTGATGCTAACTGGATGTGAAATCTGCTAACAGCTGATGCTAACTGGATGCTAACAGGACGTTGTTTCTTCATACGTGCAGTGCGTTGCTTCCATCGGTTTATGGTGTCTGTGTCAGGTGGAGCTCCATCCTGTTGTGCGGTGATGGTGGTGTCGCCGTCTCCATGGAGACCAGCGTGGCGGTGGTGCACATGTTGGGTGTGGAGGGCTGCAGTCTGAAGAACCTGGAACAAACGTAGGAAGTTCTCCGTGTGCTTAGCTGGGATCGTGAGCGATCCAGAAGAAGTTGATGCTAGAGGCGGCGACGCCCCCTGCTGTCCCCACGGCGTCCCGCTGTCCTTCATGTCCACATATTTATACATTCACACAACAAAGCGCTCATTCAAGCCGGAGCAGCTCCAGCGGCTGAGTCCAGGTGGAGAACCGCCAGCTGTCACTCCTCCTCTTCCTCATCTTCATCGGGCAGCGGCAGCAGCTCCTCCTTCAGACACTCCCTGTAGAAACCGCTCAGCGCCGCAAAGAGGTGCTGGCGGCTCGGCGCCGACAGGAAGTGACCTTCATCAGGGTAGATCTGAGGAGATGAGGACAACGCTCCTCATTAGCCTGCTAACTCTACATTGTTAGCAGCAGCATGTTAGCATGTGGGGGTACCTGCATGGAGTAGTTGGCTCCGGCCTTCACCAGGCTCTTGACCAGCTCAGCTGAATGCTGGAAGTGAATGTTTGCTGGAAGGAAGGAGAGAGAGAGAGAGAGAGAAAGAAGGAAAGAAAGAAAGAAAGGAAAAACATGTCAGCAGGTCTCAAAACCTGGACGGACTCATCAGAACCGCTGTCCTCTGCAGGTCCAGGCTGCATCAGCAGTGATGATTTATTAACCCCTTCCCTCCCAGGACTCTCAGTCTCACCGTCTGCTGTGGCGTGCAGCAGCAGCAGCGTCTGCTCTCGGAGCGCCTGGACGCTCTGCAGCAGGCTGGACACCTGCAGGGAGACAGGCTGGTGAGAAACACACCAATACACACACACTCAGAAGCCCTGTAAAAGACTCTCAACACAGACAGAATCCATGAATATTTCAGTCATCAGATCAGGATCGTCATGTTCAGCAGACAGGTCAAAGGTCAGGAAGCTCACCTGGTATCTGCTGTCATCCCGTACCGGCAGGCCCAGGTAGCGCTCTGAAAACGCCGACGCTGTGGAAGGAACCACAGACAGTTAGCGGTTGCTAACTGGACGGGAAACCTGCAGGTTGTTTCAAATAATTTCTGTTTTCAGAAAAACTTGAGCTGAGATCCGAGTTCATTTCCAGTGTTTATTATTCTCCCCTGATATGGAGCAACTTTTTGTTTATTATAGTGGCCGACAGCTGCTAACACTGAGCTAACGTTCTGCTAACATGCAGATAACGCACTGCTAACACACAGCAAAATGCTGCTAGCGCGAAGCTACCATGTGAATGATGCAAACTCCTAAACACAAAGAAACAGAAAAAATTAATTACATAGATTTTATTGAGTTCAAATTTTTAACCCAATTCAATTTTTTTAATACTTTGTAAAATACCATGTTGAAAAATGTAAAATATTTTTAGTGGGGAAGCTGAAGTTCCGGTCTGAAAGCTGCTGACTCACCGTAGAGCCTCCAGTCGGTGACGGGCGACATGGCGGCGGCGCATTTCACCAGGCCGTCTGTCGACTTCAGCATCATCAGCGCCAGGTAGCCGCCGTAGCCCTGAACACGACACACTGGTGAGTCCAGGCTGAGAGGAAGTGATGTCAGCATGCTGCTTCCTGTCTGCTCACCTGTCCAAACACGGCAATCCGCGAGCGATCGATGTAGGACAACTTCATCATGAACCTGCAGGAAAACATGGCCGACGTCCTGAACAACTTCATTTAAGTTTCAATTTCCAGCAGTTTTAATGAACTGAAGAAGACAATAAAACTATTTTAAATGGTTAAAATCTGACATGTAAGAATACAAACTGATAATTATAACAACGGTTTAAAAAAAAGGATTAAAAAAGGTTAATAAAAGCCTGCAGAAATCATTGGGTTTTGGCGGCGCAGCAGCACTCACTCCAGCGCCGCGATCTGGTCCTGGACGTCCACCGTGCCCAGCCTCTGGTGCACCTCATGCAGGATCCGCTGGCCCTGGAAGCCGCTGCCTCGGCCGTCCAGCCGGGCCACGATGACGCCGTCCGAGCTGACCAGCACCGAGTCCCAGCCCAGGGAGAAGCGCTCGCTCACCGCCTGGCCACCAGGGGCGCTGTCACTGCACACACCACACAGCACGTCAACTTCCTGTCACACAGCACATCAGGGTCAACCAAACTAATCATCTGATTGGTCAACCAGAGCTCCAGAATTAAACCTTTAAACTGTGAAGTACTTAACTTGTTTATGACATGAATTCATGACTCAGCATCAGAGAAAAGCAGTGATGCTGCATCCTGATTGGTTGGTACTCACATGACCAGCAGCAGGCCGTACTGACGCAATGGAGAGAAGTCTGGAGGGAAACAGATCTGCAGAGGGAAATCTGGAAACACAAAGGAGGCATCAGAGAGGACTGCTGCTAGCTCCCTGCTGCTAGCTCCCTGCTGCTAGCTCCCTGCTGCTAGCTCCCTGCTGCTAGCTCCCAGCTGCTAGCTCCCAGCTGCTAGCTCCCAGCTGCTAGCTCCCAGCTGCTAGCTCCCTGCTGCTAGCTCCCAGCTGCTAGCTCCCTGCTGCTAGCTCCCAGCTGCTAGCTCCCAGCTGCTAGCTCCCTGCTGCTAGCTCCCAGCTGCTAGCTCCCAGCTGCTAGCTCCCTGCTGCTAGCTCCCAGCTGCTAGCTCCCAGCTGCTAGCTCCCTGCTGCTAGCTCCCTGCTGCTAGCTCCCAGCTGCTAGCTCCCTGCTGCTAGCTCCCAGCTGCTAGCTCCCTGCTGCTAGCTCCCAGCTGCTAGCTCCCAGCTGCTAGCTCCCTGCTGCTAGCTCCCTGCTGCTAGCTCCCAGCTGCTAGCTCCCAGCTGCTAGCTCCCAGCTGCTAGCTCCCTGCTGCTAGCTCCCAGCTGCTAGCTCCCTGCTGCTAACACCTTGCTGCTAACACCTTGCAGCTAGTTTCCTGCTGCATGGTGGAAGCTAGCTGCAAGTACCTGCTGCTGAGTACCAGCAGCAGGTCCTCACATGACCTGCTGCTGGTCATGTGAGGACCAGGATGCAGCATCACTGCTTTTCTCTGATGCTGAGTCATGAATTCAGCTGCAAGGTGCTAGCTGCTAGCACCCTGCTGTTAGCACCTTGCAGCTACCTTCCCGCTGCTAGCACCTGCTGCTAACACCTTGCAGCTAGCTTCCTGCTGCTAGCTTCCCGCTGCTAGCACCTGCTACTAGCACCTTGCTGTTAACACCTTGCAGGTAGCATCCTGCAGTAGCAAAGCGCCCTGTTCTCACCGAAAGGCTCGACCCGGACAGTTTGGTACTCCTTCTTCTGGATCCGTTTGTACTTCAGAACCGCCTTCAGCACTGAGTTGTTCTCCAGGATGTAGTAATCTGAGGAGGAATATGACAGATTGAATTGACGATAATCTGCAGCAGAGCGACGGTTTGTCTGGTGGAGAGCGGAAACAAAATATAGTATTTTATATAGTATATAGTACAAATTTACTTCTGTCTTAAAGGGACAGTGCATATTAATCACATGCCAATGTTAGCTAGACGGTTAAAGTAAGAAAAGTGAAACCACATGACGAAAATAACAGACAATGAGCTGCAGCAGCTATCAGAGCGTTAGCTTACTGGAGTTATTGAGGCTGTGGAGGATCACAGTGGGAGCTTCAGGACCTGCAGGAGGAAAACACCAGCAGGTCAAGAAACACTGGCTGCTGATTGGCTGAGAGGAGAACAGACACCAGCAGGTCAAGAAACGCTGGCTGCTGATTGGCTGAGAGGAGAACAGACACCAGCAGGTCAAGAAACGCTGGCTGCTGATTGGCTGAGAGGAGAACAAACAAAACACTGTTCATGGTTAACATTACAGTTACACTGCAGCTGCCTGTCTGACCAGGACCAGAACCAGGCCTGGTTCTTAACAACATGAGGCAGAACTTTGGACCAGGGAGGCACCATCTGTCCAGATCACAGCAGATCGGTTTTGATGGGGAACCGTGATGGACCGGGTTGAACAGTGACCCAGAGAAGATCTGCTGCAGGACCAGCTGTCTGTTATGTTTGTGTACTGGAAGCAGAACCAGAACCACAGCTCTATCAGTTTGGGCCAAACCAACCCATCAGAACCCAGTCTGTTGCTCCAACTGGACCTCACTCCACCAGAACCGCTCCTGAAGTGGGCCTACCTTGGCAGTGCAGCAGCAGGTTCTGGTTGGACGGGCTGAGGTCGGCGCTGAAGTAGAGGCAGTTGGTTCTGTGAAGGTCACAGGTCAGGCATCGCCGTGGAAACAAACCCACCGTTTTAACGCTGAGCAGAGTAAAGACAATAAAACAATCAGCCGGTCCAAACTGGTTACCGGGTCAAACAGAACCGCTTCCTTGAAATGTCTAGAGAGGCCGACCTGTAGAGCTGCCGTTGCCGTGGCGACCCTTCAGTACTCAGGAAGTAACTGTAAAGAGACAGAAAGCAGTCAGTCTGGTTCTGACTAAACCGGTTTACTCTGTTCCAGAGGTTCTAACTGGTTCTGGGTCAGAACCAACCTTGCGGTACTCACAGGTTCTGATTGGGCTCGTCGTAGGCCAGGATCCGGGTCACCTCCCAGTTCCCAGAGGTCAGGTGTCGGACCTCGTTCTGATCCGCCCGGAACTGAAGTGGACACAACACCGGTTGGGGTTACCATGGCAACTGGAGGCCGTGGGCGTGTCAGTGCGTGGGTGGGCGGAGCCTGACCTGCGTGGTGAACATGGCGATGTGGTGGAACTCGCCCCGTCCGCCCTGCTTCACCGGGACGGTCAGAAAGAACCGGGACCCGTCCCTGGAGAACACGGGCTGCTGGTTCTGGAGAGACGAGACAGAACCGGCTGTGGGTCAGAACCGCCTGTTAGCTTAGCGCGTTAGCTAACTTTGAAAACGTTTAGTGCATTAGCTTACGTGGATTCTAAAGAGCTAATTTTCTTGACTGTTTTGTAAAGTCCGATGTCTGTGATGAAGTTTATCGACGGTTAATAATTCGTTAAGTAATTAGAGGATTATATTCATGCTTTTATTATGAAAGGGTGAAGTCTGATCAAACTTCTGAAATGTTCCCAAAAAGAAAGAAGAGGAAAATGTGAAAATGTCTTCATGTCCTAGTTCGGAGTATACAAATCAAGCTAACCAGGCTAGCGTTGATGCTACACATGGCTGTAGTAAACAGGAAGTAGAAGTTGCTAGTTAGCATGCAGTAGAGAGAGTCCTGCCCAGCTGGAGGGTTTAAATGTTTCAGGTTGGTCCCTCTGGTAGTGCTCAGACCCACCAGTGGATGGCAGCATTTGCTACATCTGAATTTATTCAATAAATAAATTTCCATCTTGTATTGCTACTTGTCGTTTTTGTAATTATTATGACTTTATGCATGTAATACTTTTTATTCTTTGTCTTGTATTTCAGCGTTAGTTGACTAATGTTTATGACTAGCGGTTGGGGTTAGCGTAGCTAGCTGTCTAGCGGCAGTGCCCCCTAGTGTTGGTTCTCTGAAGGTGAGCTTATTGGGCAGCGTAGGTTGTAATTTTCATTGCTACCACCAGGGGCAGGCTTCTGTTTTAGACACTGTTCCTGCAGCACGTCGACCCGTTTCCTCCACAGAGGATTACAGAGGAAGTTATAACTTAATGCTTCAGTTTCTACTATAAATATGAATGATTCTCAGAAATAACAGAAAACTGAATCAGCTTTTTAAATGATGATGAAGGTTTACCTGCTTAGACAGCCACAGCTCCGAGCTTTCCTCATGTCTCTGCAACACAAAGAGCACAAGGTTAGCCCCTTCACAATAAAAGCCTCTCCTATTGGGTTGTTTTATCAGTGCAGCCAAATACTTTCTCTTGGACCAGAACCGGGTCGGTCCAACCAGAACCGCCTGGCCCAGTTAGGTAGCCCTGTTGCTAACTTTACCGCTACATCCAGCAACTTTTCAGAGAGTTTGTCCAAAAGCAGCTAACTACAAACCTGAACACCAGGGGCCTCATGCATAAAGCGGAGTGCGCACAAAAAATGTGCGGTCCCATATTTTACACAAAAGTCGACATGTATAAAAATTTACTTTGCGTCAAGGTTTGCGTAAATATACGCACACTTTTTCGCTGGGTGAAAATGTGCGGCAGCCACACAAATGTTTTCTGTGAACAATATGAAACTACAGTGTCAAAACTCACCTAAAATCACTGAAGTCTGACTACATTCAGTTATTTAGACCAAGAAGCATCAAACCGATGTTTTCATGACTTTAATAACTGTTTAAACGATGAAACTGGACCGCATTTATCCTCAGACAATAAGCTAACACGAACACAAAATAAAGAAAATAAAAATAAAAGGATGTGAAAACCTCGCTAGAACGTAAATAGCACTTTTCCTCAGTTTTTGTCTCATAAAGATGTAACACATTGATCTGTCACTGAAAGAAGAAAACAGGGTTGGATCAGCAGATTAACTCCAACCTGCTGAGTAAAACTAATCAACAGGTTTGATTATTTAAGGTGATCCAGGTGTGTCTGCAGTCACACGGATATCAGTAGCTGCATCCAGGTGAGCCGTAATGTGGAGCTTTGGCTCTGATGGAGAACAGAGGGAGGATTGATCAGAGATCATATTGATCTGATGGTTTATTGGTGTTTAGATTCATCCAGACTGATCATCCTGGGGCTCTGAGCAGAACTTAAAGAAGGAGCCGAGCGGTACCGGTACCAGTCCAGCTGCAGCCATCGAGCCACCCGCTTTGTGAAAGCGCCTTATGGACATGAAGCATCTTTATTCTGTAGATGTACAACTTATTCACATGATTCTATTATTTAGAATAAACGTCCAGTTTCCCCCCAAACACCCTCTGTCTCTCCGTCTCTTTAAATCCCGGCTGAACGCTCTGCTGCTGTTCAGACAGGTATTTGAAGGATCTCTTTTTATTACTTTTTTAATTTGGATTTTTTTTTTCTTTAAAATGTATTTTTGTTTTTGTGAGGGGACATTATGTGCCCTTAAAGCACCTTTTAAATAAATAAAAAAAAAAATATATATATATATATATATATATATAATAATTATTATAGATAATCATAACAAGGCCGTTGCCATGGTTACTGCCCCACGTGGTGGCAGACTTCCGGTATTTATACTAATTACATTAATATGTATTTATGGAGGCAACAGGCGGAGCAGCAGCTGCTCTGTTTACCACAAATTAGGATCAATAAAGGAAAGGTGCGCGGCCACCTGCGGCTTTATGCATCCCGGCGGATTCTGGAGGTTTGTCTGCAGCGTGTGGAGTGCGGCGTGAGGAGAGGACGCACCGTGACGCAGGCTCCGGTGGTGGTGTCACACACCGTCAGGATGGAGACGTTCTGGGCCCGGTTCAGCCAGCGCACCGCCGTCCGGGTCTTACTGATCCACTTCACCATGGTCACATAATGCTCCCTAAGAGAACAACACCATTACCGTCTGCTGATGCTCAGTGGCCTAGTTAAAGTCTCTGCTCTGAGGACAATCGGCATGAGAAAGCAGTGATTTTCTGCTGCCGCCCCCTGCTGGTCAGGAGGAGTGAGTTTCCTAGAAACTTCTTAATCTGATGTGAGTAATGAAGTTAGCTCACTGCGCTAACTAGCATCAGGCGAATGACTGAGTGACTGAAATGAAGTGATTACTTTTTAAAAATGCTTTTGTTGTGAATTGTTGATGTATAAATAAACCAAACTGAGACTAAAAGCACACAACAGAAAAATGCAGCTAATGGTAAAAACAAGCTGCGGCTCCACAAAAAGGAAGTCCTCCACACCACCAGGGGCAGTCTGGAGTCTGCTCTATAGTACTATAAAACATAAACATGAATACGTAGACCCCTCACTGAGCGCTGAGTCCTACGTAACAGCGTCCGCCATCTTCTATGGGCAGCAGAGGATCGGAGCTCCTTCAGTCCTGTTCTGTGTGTTTCAACCGTTTTACGAAACAAACTGGATTCATTGGCTTTACCTTCCCCAGGTAAGGATGAAAGATCAGAATTACTTTGCAGCCAGAAATTCACTTCTAAACAACCGAGAAATATTTCCTATGTAGCTAAATTGGCCCGAAATAACCGCAGATTGTTAGCATAGCAGCTAACGTTTTCACACTGTTTTCTAATGAGAGGTGATGAAAAACCGCTGTTAGAGGAGAAGTTCATTAGAAACCAGAGGATTTAGTGAGGAAAGATCAGTCAGGATCAGAGCTGGAGCTGCTGCTCTTCAGTCTGTTTCCAGCTCAGCTTCTCCATGTCGGTATTTAGCTATAAAGATGCTACGAGTCAGAGCCCAACATGCTGAAAATGGCTTGTTATGAATGTGAAGGAAACATACATGTAGTTTCTATTTTGGATCATTTCTCTTTTATCCTCGGCTTCAGCCTGAGAACCTGGACGTCTCAGAAGTCATTGAGTTCTCCCAGTGTGACCAGCAGACTGAAGCCTGTGGCCAGTGCTCCCAGTATAATAAATGTTTTAATTCTTTCACTTTTTGTGTATTTTTAAATATCTCAATCTGAAGTATTAGTGTATTAATGTCGCTTATATAATGAAATAAAAAATAATTTACTCTGTTGGAATTATTTTCACTCTGTCAATAGCAGAGTTGACATTCTGTAAATTCTCTGGAAAAAAGTAAGAAAAATATGTAGTTTAATGTTTGACAATGACTGATTTATAAATCAAGTCATTTCTCAATGTATAAAAAATAAATACAAGAAAATAATTTGTTTCTTGTCTTGAAATGTTAAATGTATATTAAATCATGGAGTTATGTAAATATGTCCTTTAAACACTGTAAAAGTGTCTGTTCATCAATGTTAATATAAAAATGATCAGAATAATTTCTATCAAATAAAACACTGTGCTCTTTATCAGAAATGCCCCAAAACAATTAATCACAACAAAAGTTAGAAACTCTCTCTAGTCATTTCTTTGATTGCTAAATATATTAGTGTGTGTGAAAATGTGTCAATGACAGGAATGAACTCAAAATACTTTGTAGAACGGAACTTAAGTTCGGCCCATTTACCTGTATTAGCTTACTGGCACATATTCCACATTCAATATGGCGGACGCTGTGACGTATCGCAGCAACGGGCCGACCCGCTCCATGAGGCGTCTACGTATTTATGTCTATGCTATAAAAGACATGGAGCATAACGTAGCTCTTCTTTCTCCTGGGCCTCACATCTTTCCGGTCTGGTCCACTGGCTCCCCCTAGTGGTCTGGAGGTTTAGTGGTGAGGTTGCAGCGTTTTTCTGTTGGATTTTGTGTTTGTGTGTTTTACAGATTGTGTTTGCAGCACGCTTGGCTGATGATTTGTCCCTGTTGGAGCCTATAAGCACCATCATCAGCTTGCAGGTCAGTCTGATCAGCAGAGGAACAGGAAGTCATCATCAACCTGAGGAGGAAGGTGGACCAGATGGAGATACTGCCACTAAAATTCTCATTAATCCGGTTTGTGTTTCAGTCTGCTGACTCTGTGACCTCAGGGTGAGTCTATCTCGCTTGATGCTGGCAGCTGTTGCCATGACGACGGCTGGCAGGAGCGGCGCTCCGGCAGCTCTGCTCACCGCAACCTGAGTGCCTCCGGAGGCATCAGCTCCAGCGTGTGGGTCGGCCCGTAGATGTTGACCACAAACAGCTTGACGGCCGGGTTGGGCTGGCCCGCCTGAACAGCCAATCAGAAACACCGCTGATCACACACAGGATGGAGAACACATCATCACCTCCATGAAATAACGGAGCACAAGTCAACCATCATCCTCTTTTTATGGCATCATTTTTGGCCAAAGTCATTTTAACAAAAAGAGGTAAAATGATTTATGCCTTAATTTCAGGAAGCTGACGATATGAAAACGTCCAGATCAACAACATTCAGACGATGAATTTCATCCCTGATTTCCTTCTTGATTATTTCAAATCAGACGGTGTGTCGTCCCTCCAACCGACAAACACGATACATGAACAAACAGAAGAAGAATCATGAATGAACAACATTTTTATCTAAATATCAAGTTACAAAATTAAAAGGAATAAAAAGCTACATAGAACAAAAGTTCACCACTTTCCATCTGCATCTTTAACCCCAGACGGTTTACAGATGACCTCTGACCCCTCCCAGGTTGACGGGCAGCAGCAGGTCGTTACTGACAGTTTTTAAATAAATGCTGACTCGGCGTAACATGATGAGTTTTTGTTCCTTATTTTAACATCTGGTGATGATCTGTTTGTGTTAAATCAGATTTTAAGACGTAAACCTCCAGAACTGAAGCAGGTGTTTGTTGTGTGGAAGCGGTACCTTGGGGTAGGGGTACTGCTTCTGTTTGGGGTATGTGGCACCGGTGAAGCGTGGCAGAACCATGTTGGGGACCAGAGAGTCGTTGAGCACCAGGAAGGCCAGCCGCTCCCCGTCTGGAGACCACCAGTGGGCCACATGGCTCTCCAGGATCTCCTCTGTTCCCACACAAACGGCCAGTTATTCACAACCAGGACAGCATGTTTACGTTTAGCTCCTCTATGGAGGACTGATCCTGGCAAAACTGGCAGTAAATGCAGAAATAAATAAATAGCTTGATATCGGAAAGAATGTGGCAAATACTGGATCCTTATTAGTAGGATATAAATTATTGTTTAGAATTTTAAAATGTTATTTTAACCGTGTAACTGTTACTTAATTTTCCATTTAATTTCCTATAGGTTTGTTTCCTTTTTGTCTTTTTTTCATATTTTGTATTTACTATGTTTTTCTCTTTGTTTTTTCATATTATGTTCTCATTTAGAAAGTATTTTTAATTTTCACTGACTTTTTTAATCATACATTTTCTCCTTTGTTTATTTACAGACTTTTTATTTTCCTTTTTACTCTTTAGAAGACGTAAAGTGGAAAAATAAAATTATATATATATATATATATATATATATATATATATATATATATATATATATATATATCTCCACACATTTGGGCAGTATCCATCCTCCATATACCTCTAGTTTTAAATGATTAACATTTATGCTGTTAAAATATTCCATGTCCTTTTATTATTTAAATATATTCTCGTGTTGCCACGGATATAAACTGAGGTAAAAAAAAAAAAAAAAGCTGCTCATTGAAAAAGGCTGCAGTTCAGCCCAGCATCACTGATCGGTATCTAATTATACTTAAGAAAATAATTAACACTGAAACCGTTACAGCAGCCGCTCTCATTTTTAGGTTTTAAGTAAAAACACATAGATGAATTCCTCTCAGCCAGAGGGAAGAAATCTGCACTAAAACAATTAATATTTCATAACTCTCTTTTATGCCGAAATATTCCAGCAGCAGCTCCTTCAGCTGAATCATTCGCCGTACTTAACACAAGTCATTGTAACCTAGAACAGAGGTCCTCATATTTATATATAAATACTTTATATATTTATATATAAAAATATATATAAATATTTATTTATATAGTTCACCTTTTAATAATATCATTGTCTAATAATGCCACTGCTAGCTAACAAGTTAGCCGGTAAGCTAGCGGGGCAACTAGCATGCTAGCCACAAAGCTAACATTGCAGAACAGTATTTTCGCTCCCAAAACACAGTCTACATAAAGCTGGTTCATAAAGTAACAATAACAAAGTTCATGGAATCATATCCATGTACTTAGAGGACGTTTCCAAAAATAAAACAGAAGCTATTTCTTATTTTCTGCTTCTTCATAGAGCGGCTAGCGAGAACAAGATTCATCCAACCGTCTGACGGGAAGCACCGCCACCATATCACACCTCTGTGTGTTAATTTTTATCAATGTGACGCCCATGTTGAAGACTTCTGATCTAGAACATCGAACTGACGTAGAAAACGTCCGGTTCTGGTTCTAGACGGAGCAGAAACGGGCCGAACCTTCATAGAGCCAGTCAGCGATTCCGTTGAAGATGACTCCTTCCTTTCCTGAAGACGTGAGCCGCAGAGAGTTGCTCTTCACGTGAGATCTGTAGTAGATGTTGTTTTCAAATATGTAGATCTGCGCATATAGAGCATAGGGGCACAACAATAAGATCCTAGAATAGATCAGCACTTTATCTGTGGAGCATCCGACCATGATTTACAATAACATCTGATCACATAAAGACTGGAAGGAAACAGCAGCAGAAGGGACTGGTTTGTGCATCCAGAAACCAATCCCTTCATGCATTAGCCGATATTCTGGTTCAGGTTTATTTTAATGTCTCAGGATTAAACAGAACCGGGTTTGGACCTCACCAGCTGCTGTCCGGAGACGCCCCACGCAGCGTACTGCAGCACCGAGTTCACCACCTCTGGAGGGTCTAGCTCCCACACCTCCCTGAAACACACAGCTGGAGGTCAGCTGGAGGTCAGCTGGAGGCTGATCTCTAGGCAGACTGGAGTAAGTTAGAACCAGCTCCAGAGGTTTCCATTAGCTCTCCAAGCGTTCTGGAACATTTTCTGGAATTCCTCAAACATTTTTTTAACTCAGTTTGTGTTAAGTTTGTGCAGCCGATCCCGGATCGATCGCTGCAGACGAAGGGAAACCGTCTCCAGTCTGACCCTTCATCAGCTCAACACACGCCGTGTTTCTATTCACCAAAGAACTGAGCCAATTGAAATCTGAACATAAATTCTTTACCAATTTTAGTTTTTGATTAAAAGTTTTAGCACCATCATGTGAACAAGTTTATTCATGAGTGATTTTGATTTAATTTCTTGCATAATGGAAACACCCCATTGTGAAATTACATTTTGGACGTCAGCAGAATAAAGACAAAGATTTAAACAGAAACAGATTTATAATCTGATCCTCCTCCGTCTCTCCGTCCTCTTGCTGTCTTCTGTTCATCATCTTAGGAGCTGAAATACCGTTTTCTTTCTGTCAAACTCGTTTATTTTGGGGGTTTTCATTAATTTGGTTAAAGAAATGGAAATGAAGTTTTGACTGTGACCAGCAGGGGGAACCAGTCGGACCAGGAAACGTTTTCAGGTTTCTGGAGAGACAGCAGGCGCAAATCGTGACACCGCACCTACTAATGGCACTTCCGGTGGCAGGTGTGACACCTGCCACAAGTGCCACTGCTTTCGGGACTAGCTGCCAGTGCTGCCACTGCGTTCGGCTGACTTCGGCACCTTCCAAGGGTTTCCACGACCTCATACTGGCACCTCCCACGCCTCACGGACCGCTCTCGCCTATTTTTGCTGACGAGATTTAGGGCGGCCATCTTATAGCGTTCAACCGCTCCACTCAGCGTTATATGTTTAACAGGGACAATGACGTATTTGAACATTTAATCTTTCATAACAGCTGTTTTGTTACTGGAAACCTTATACATGCAGCCATATTTATAAACGGTTGTATTTTTAAAGTATTTTTAATTGTATTATACATACTTCAGCATATTTAAATATGCTTAGTGGGGAAAACAATAGAATAGGAATAGAATATTCTTTGGTGACAGCTTCTGTGTCAGATTTAATATGAATGAATTTATAATTAATGAAAATAATGGTGGATCTGGCACAACGTATTGCATTTCCTCTTAAGTATTCTGTTCCCTTAGAAAAGCAAATATACCCTGGTCTATTTTTTATACAGTCTCAAATTTCAGTTTCCAATAAACAGCCTCAGTGAAAACATGTTGACAGTTGCCATAAGCTGCCACTTGTGCCACCTTACCACTGGGTAAGGTGGCACTTGTGCCACCTTACCACTGGGTAAGGTGGCACAAGTAAGGTGGCCATGGGTGCCACAGGCTGCTAACCTCATTCTATCTGTTTCAGATAGAATGTAGCATATGAATAACTTTAGTTCAAACAAATAGAAATAAAATATATCTTAATTACAACATAATTCTCATACATATTTAAATATACAGCCGGTGTTCAGACTTAAACAGAGAAAGACAACTCCTGCACTGTCAGATGGGACCTCTTCTGCAACAGCTGATAATAGCTACCACTAGGTACCTACCACTACAACTGACACTCGGTGGCCATGGTATGTCAGTGCTGACAAGCTCCTGTCAATTTCGTATTATAATTATTTTCATACAATGACCTTAATATAATGCTATTGATTATTAAACCGGGTAAGTTCACTAATATTGACTTATTAGTTAATATTAGTGACAGTGGCAACATGAGATATTGACAATTCCAGAGTGACATTATGTTCAGCCTGGTTCCATGACAGTTCACAGGATGTCATAAGTTATAGTATGACATCAGGCAGCCACTATAACTTTAAGTGTTTTATTTAAGATAATGCAATTTTTCAAAAAACATGTTATCGTAATTTTCCAAAAATGCCTGTTAACCAGTTTTAAAGAGTTATTGCTTATTATTTAATAAATTTAATCTGCTATTTTTCATTATTTGTCAAGTTTATTCCAGATTTGTGTGGCATACATGAAGGTTGCTTCTCTGTGTTTGTTTCTGGTTCTGTTCATTGTCTTCAAAGTTTCTTATTCAAAGATGAGAGAATGACTCAAATCTGAGCTACAAAATGCATTTCAATAACATTTTCTAGGCAGCAGGAGGACTTTCACTTTCAAGTTAAACCACCTTCAAATTTTTACACTAATATTGAATATTGATAAGTCAAAACACAAAGTATGTACACCTCAGAAACTTTGACAATGTGTGAATCTTAAGCAGCATTAAGAACAAGATTGTTACATATTTTTGGAAATAAAAATTACTTTGGGTTATACTTAAGATGAAAATGATTTTTCAAAGAAAATTGTGCTGTTTACATATTATTTTAATTGGCAGATATGTTTCAACATTTTTTAAAGTTTATGTCACAAGGTATATGCATAGTAATTGATTTGTCAATATTTATTAGCCATTGTATGTAAATACTTTAAACAGCAATAACATATGATTTAAGTTTTCAGTAGCCAAGAACTAAAATCTTTGTGTATTATAAAATCCCTCTGAAATCATTTGAAGTCTTCTGTAAAATTCATGTTTAGTCAACATGTGAATTTACTACATCAGGATCAAATAACTTATTATTCATCCATGAGAAATTATAATCATTACCCTTAAAAATTATTTTTCAAACTTTATTAATTTCTACAATATACGTTTTACACAACTGCTACGTATTTCCATCTTGGCCAAAGCCCTATCTGGCAACCCAACGGGGTTCAACAGGCTCCACTGTAATGGTGATACTTAGTGGTAGATTCAATTACTTTGGCCATCTTCCTTCAATTAAATTAAGTCAAAAATATTCAAGGATAATTAACTAATACAATTACCATTGAAATACAAATTTATAAACAGGCAATATAAGTAACACGTTTTCCAAAAACTGTCACTGCCATCCCCCAAAACATCGGCACCAGTTGTGACAGCTCTGAAACATCCTGGACACCAAACAGCAGCTCTAGTGGAGGCCAGACTCAGCTGTTACTAAGGTGCTGAAACCAATGGCATCCCTGATACCTGCTGTGTATTTGATTAATACAAAGACGGAAGGAGTCGGCTGGATTATTCAGATGAACTTTAGTGAATAAATAGGATGAACGAAACGTCCAAAACGTGTAGGAATTCAGCTAACATAAGTATTTCTGCGAAAAAAAACTCTTATTAAATTCTGTCTTCTTCATCTGTCTTTAAGTTCTTCTTCTACTAGTAATAAAGCATCATGGGATATGTAGTCCATTTGCCGAAGTCAGTGGCAGCACTGACAGCTAGACCCGAAATCAGTGGCACTTGTGGCAGGTGTCACACCTGCCACCGGAAGTGCCATTAGTAGGTGCGGTGTCACGATTTGCGCTCGGCCCTGCTGGGTTTCTGGTCCAGACTATCTGTCATAGCCGTAAATCCCATAGACATATTATATTATATTATATTATATTATATTATATTATATTATATTATATTATATTATATTATATTATGTCTATGGTAAATCCAGCATACCTTATGGTAATGCGCACATCGATGTTACGTCACATACCGCTTACTCAGCAGATTTCTTATAAATCCGTCATACCTGTAGAAGTTTCATTTTGTGTTTTATTTCTCAGAAGTTTACGGTAAATTTTATTTAATTAAGCTGCTATGTTAATCAAACATATTAACATAAATGACTTTTGCTGTTTCCACTATTGTTACCAAACTGTAAACAAGACATTAGTCCCGTTTAGCGTCACTATTACTATAAATACAAAATGACTACAGATTTGGTCAGGATATTTTATCCCTATTCTCCTGACTACCAGTAGTTCATTGTTGTCCTCTGTAGAGGACATTTCTAAACTTGAATATCTCCCACCCCCTGCATTCTACTGAATTAATTCATTTTGGTATCTGGAGAGGACATTTAGGGCCTTTCAATGATGCCACATGTGAAGGGGTGGGACTTTTGTTCGTATCTTTTTCTAATAGATAGAGTAATATATATATATATATATATATATATATATATATATATATATATATATATATATATATATATATATATATATATATATATATATATATATATATATATATATAATATAATAGAGTTAATAATAATAAACACGTTTTATTATTATAAAACATAATGGTGGTAGACGCCGCACTGGGTTAACTCGGGGAATCTCATCTGTCCGTGTATCAATCAACTCCAAACCTCTTTGTTCTGTCACAATTATCGATTTATTTCATTTTTATTATGCTCCAAACTTTGCGAGGACTGACCCCCCAGCTCACCCGCTGCCTCACACGCAGCCAGCAGCGTCACCTTCCCATTCATACCTGTGACGTCACGCCCACATCGACACGCCCACCACCAGGTGTCAAAGCCGCTGCTCCTGTCATATCAATAATTACTTATTTCATTCATATTGCTCTTATAGAGCCTCAGTGAAAACGTGTTTATTATTATTAACGCTTTGGTGCAAAAAACTGATTGAAAATCGATTTATTTACTGCATGTTTATGCCTGTTAAGGCTCAGATGGAACGGCACTGAAAGCAGCGCTTTAAACCATTCAGACACGAACACAATGGAGACACAATCAGATGACTGATGACCCGCGATAATAACTCAATAGTCCATGGAAAAACCTTATAAACTTGTATTAAAGCAGAAAGTACGGCGGCCACCGTAAAAAGGCTTACAGTATCAATTATACCGCATGAACTGATCAGTAGATTATTGCGAGGGAACGCAAAAGAAAAAAATTCCCCATGTCCCCTGGAGGACTCCGTACCGTACCATACAAAGACTGTGGGATTTAAAAAAAAATGGTGATTGAACAATATATTTTTTCCTGGTAGTCAGGAGGCTATAGCTAATGTACCTTTTTAATATTTCAATATTTCTTTAGAAAACTGCACAGAATATGTCCTAAAAAAGCATGAATAACTGGATGCTGACCGAAGCTGTTAGGCAACAAGCAGAACAACACCTCTTTCTGGACACTGCATGGAAATAACTAGATTTTTCTTTAATTTTTTTTATTTACCTTCTAAGAAATAAAACACACAAAATGAAACTTCTACAGGTATGATGGATTTATAAGAAACATAATATCGATGTGCGCATTACCACAAGGTATGCTGGATTTACGAGGTATGATAGAAAGTCAGAACACCGGACCTGAAGGTTCTTGTTGTTAGCTAGCAGGCCAACTGCTGCTGTAGCTCAGCTGCTCCAAGACTCCTCATGCTGCCACAGACAACTTGGATCCATCTAAACCCAGTGAACTGAGGTTAGCAGGAAGGTCTCAACATTTCCCTGCAGGTTGTGGTCCAGCTGCTCACCGTGTGTGGATGTTGTAGATGCTGTAGGACGCCATGAAGGAGTGGCGGTAAACCTGCAGACAGAGCAGAGAAGGACGACATCAGCAGGAAATACTCAGGCGGAGCAGCCGCTTTTTGATTCAGACTGGAGCATCTCATCTGCATGCTGACAGCTGATGGCGAGATGTTTCACTTCACATCATGGCAGAGAGCGTCTGCAGGGTGGAGATGAAGGGAGGACAAATGTCTTTACACCAAACGAGTCCAAATGCCTAGTCACAACCCAAGGGAGGAGCGCTAGCTACCAGGAAACACAGGAAACCTCTGGAAATGTTGTAGCTGTACCTAATAAAGTGGCCAGGCATTCAGAGCATCAAAGCAGCAGATGGGTTCTGGAACGTTCTCTGCAGAACCACAGGCTCTTCTGACCAGAACAATTAGCTAACTAGAAGATAGCTGCGTAACAGAGTTACAAATGTACTTTTTAAATTATAATTTATAATTTATTTTATATTGAGAATTTGTGAATTTTATCTTATTCAGTTATTTTTATTTGTTGTTTTTGCCTGCGGGGGTCGCCCTTCTGCACTCTGCCTCGTTTGTGTCTCCTGGGCTTCCGTAGCTCGGTCCAGCCCTCAGCTTGTTCTGCTGCGTTAAACGTTTGTTTTCTGTACGGATGTTGTTGTTTATGTTGAAGTTTTACCATATGATGTTTATTACTGTTTGTTAGTGTGTTACTTTGCAGTTTTGAGCATCATTGTGCGTTTTATAACCAGTTTTATTATAATTTTCTTTTTTTATTTTGGCGCGAACAACCGGTGCTAATCCAGCAGAGTTCGGTTGAACATTGTTTTATTCTCACATTTAGGCTGGAGTGCAGGGAGAGAGTTTAAGAGGAGGTTGATTTGTTTTTACTCTTCTCCTCCAGGTATGTGTTTTTATTTTAAGTTATACTTTTTATCTCTGTTTATTTAACTCTGTCCCACTGTATTGTGTTGCTGTGGCCACCAGATGGCGTTTTACTCCTCTTGTTTTTAGTTTATGATTTTTGTGAGATTTCTTTTTTGTTGACTTTTGTTGAATCTGAGAAAAAAAATGTTAGTAGACAGCGTTGTTCTGCGCTGCTGTGGGCTGGAGTGCAGGGAGAGAGTAGAAGAACAGGTTGATTTGTTTTTTACTCTTCTCCCCCAGAATAAAAGATTTTATTGAAACCTGGTCAAATTACTTCTGGAGACTCATTGATACCACCCGTTACACTGGTGCACTAACTAGAAGCTAGCTGCACTAACCCTACCCTTTAAATTAACTCCACTAACACCAAAGCACCACACCAACATGCTGTTTAGCATATGCTATTTAATATCCTAAGTGTGCTAAACCTGTTCAAGGTGAGATGCAGACTAGAAGAACCCAAGATGGCGGCTGCAGAGCATGTGGTTGACTCCACCAGACTCACCTGCTTCACTTCATAGGCGAACAGAACGTACTTCATATCTGGAGACAAAGAAAACTTTGCCACGTTGAAGTTCACCTGAAACAGCAGAAACACAATAATTATTCCTCGATGACTTTTTATCATCATTTTACACATTCGCATTAAGAACTGCGTAGTTAGCTAACACTCTGCCAGCTAGCTACTATGATCAGGTGCTATATGTAGCATTAGCTACAGATCATCACAGATGGAGGTGAATAAAATGAACAATTCCTGTTGGTGACACAGTTTGAGGTCTGCAGGTTTAGGTCTGAGGAGCTGCAACACGGAGGACGCGCTGCTGTAGAAAGATAACTCTGCTCTGCAGTGCTGCACTGACTTGTCACCTTTTCAAATCAGTTTAAAGTGTTTCCAAATTTCTGATGGTTTCGGTTGTTTTCTGGGCATTTCATTCAGGTTCTCCATAGCTAAAGCTAGCACTTAGCTTAGCATGTATGTGTCAATGGCATTAGCAGTGGCAAAAGCGAGAGTGTTGTTGTTTAACACAAATAACCTTCCAGACCACAGAGAGCAGAACAGCTTAACAGTTTTTATTCTCACAGTAGTTTTAACAAAACATTTTTAGCAGATCATTTATGGGAGGAACCCAATTTCTGATCCGTGTCCAGATCCTCTGGAGAAATCCCAAGGCATTCCCAGATGGGAACATCATCTCTCCAACACGTCCTGGTCTTCCTCTAGGTCTCCTCCATGGTGGGACATGAACCCCTCACCAGGGAGCCGTCCATCCTAACCAGACCTCTACTGGCTCCTTTCGGTGTGCAGGAGCAGCGGCTCTACTCAGTCCTTCCCAGATGACTGAGCTTCTCTCTCTAAGGAAGAGCCCAGATAGCCTTTGGAGAAAACTCATTTCGACCACTTATATCCGTGACCTTGTTCTTTCAGTTATGACCCAAAGTTCATGACCATAGATGAGGGTGGGAAGGTAGATCGACCGTTAAATCGAGAGCTTTGCTTTTTGACTCAGCTCTCTTCACCACAACGGACCGGTACAGCGCCCGCTTCACTGCAGACGCTTAAACTCCTCCCCTTGGGGCAGGACATCCCCCCTGATAGGAGATAGGAGCAACAACACTGCTCTGAACCAGGAGAACTGCTCCGATGTCCACACAATGTTGCAGAGTCCATCAACCAACTCACCAAAAACAAGAAGAGCTTTGAGGAACTCCAGAGGGATCTAACTTCCCCCCCGATGTAGAGAGCCAGAGGTAATGGCATAAAACACGGAGAAATTAGTTTCATCTAGTAGGATTACTTACAAATGTTGTGTTTGGCAGGATGATCTCAGTCTCATTGGTGAGAAGATTGAACTTGATGACATGGCCGTTGCTGTTCCTGTAGATTACTTCAGAATCTGGAAAGAGAAACACTGGGGTGAGAAAATGCAGCTAGAAACATCCAGAAACCATCAAGAAACCATCAGCAACGTCCAGAAACCATCATGAAACCATCAGCAACATCCAGAAATCATCAGCAACATCCAGAAACCATCAGCAACATTCAGAAACCATCAGCAACATCCAGAAACCATCAGGAAACCATCAGCAACATCCAGAAACCATCAGGAAACCATCAGCAACATCCAGAAACCATCAGCAACATCCAGAAACCATCAAGAAACCATCAGCAACATCCAGAAACCATCAAGAAACCATCAGCAACATCCAGAAACCATCAGCAACATCCAGAAACCATCGAGAAACCATCAGCAACATCCAGAAACCATCAGCAACATCCAGAAACCATCAAGAAACCATCAGCAACATCCAGAAACCATCAAGAAACCATCAGCAACATCCAGAAACCATCATGAAACCACCAGCAACACCCAGAAACCATCATGAAACCACCAGCAACACCCAGAAACCATCATGAAACCACCAGCAACATCTAGAATCAGTCAGAACAAAGAAGTCATTGGGTTTTATCCAGCAGAGAAACACTGAAAGTAAAAAGATTTCAGTGATCTAGTCTGAGCGACAGAGTTGCAATCTGGTTCAGAACAAAAATACCTTCACAAGGTGTGAAGATATACTCGTCCATCCATCCATCCATAGTTCTAGAACGAGCCAAACAGAACTGGACCTAAACCAGAACCCTGCCGTTCTCCACATGCCGTGCTAGTCCCGTTCCTGATCGTGACTGTAAGGTGAGGAACAGTTCTCCATCATGAATTGTGTTTATTGGGTTGGTTTAACCAGCAGTACCAGAGCGGAAGTCTGGCAGAACCAGAACTTTCAGGCCTTGTACCTGTCTGCAGATTCAGGCTGAAACTGAGCAGAAATCCGTTTCTCTGCCTCCACATTTCTAACAGTTTGCCTGATGGTCCGGCGGTTCTGGCCACAGATAGCGCGGCTCCTGAGATGAATAATCACCGTTTCCATGGAGACCAATTAGCACTGGGCAGGGTCCAGCGGGCGGCGGATGCAGGTAGACGATCACTCCGCCTGCCAGGCGTCTTTCTCAGATCCCCCGCTCAGCGTTTCCTTCTTTGTGTCGGTTGATCCTTCGGCAAACTTCCACTTCCTCTTTCCATAATTACCTTAATGAGCCATCGCTTCCTGCATTCAGCTTCGCTGGCCGGCCATAGGGACCGGTGCTGGTCCCAGAGTTGGGCCCGCTGGGCCGCTCCGCTGTGATTGGGCGCCAGGCTCAGGTAAAACCTTCATCCCAGGCTTTGGCTTCAGGCTGAACGTTTGGACCTTCATCTGGTTCCCTCCAGAGTGGAAAGTACCAACTTGGCCCAAACAGACCAACTGTTCTGGACAACAAAGCCCAGAATGCTCAGCGGGGCGGACAGGCAGAACTTTGTCGAACTTTTCAAACTGTGAGGTAACTTCCTGCTTTCATGTCTCCAGAGACGGAGGCCTTTGTCCTTGCTGCCGAAACATTGAGGGATGTGAGCAGAGACCGGTTCTGATGGTTCTGATGGAGATAACCGGGTTGACCATCACAGAACCATCAAGCTGTTCTGTCTGGACCGGTTCTGGAGACGACGCCACACCAAGGTGAAACCAGGACGTCAATCATGTCTGGGTTTGGATCCAGAACCTCTGTACTCCACCGACTAGACTTGGTTCTAGTGGAAAACTCCCAGTTTACCGTCTGGATCCTGACTGGATTTCTCTTCATCGACTCCCTGCTAATCCAGATTATAATCTCAGATTATATCATATAATAATCAGAGAGATGATCGGTCCAGATGTTGCTGACAGAACGTATCGGTACCAGACTGCAGGTTCTACTGGACCTCTTTCCTGTTAAAGTGGAGTTTTTCCTCTCCACTGTCGCCCCCTGCTGGTCAGGAGGAGTGATGCTGCCACGCTCTGCTGGGTTTCCTCAGATAGAAACTTTGGACCAATTAGAATCATGAACTGAACTTGATGCTCTGACGGATAACTAAGTTCAAAATGAATGAACTTTTCCAGATGAAACGACTCTAATAAACTGAACTGAACTGAACTGAACTGCACGCAGGGGGAAACAGCAGGATTTTCTCGTCACTGTGAACTATGGATGGATTCACACCAGCCCTGTTTAATCCGTTTTAATCAGACTCTAATTTGTATGTCTAGAAAGTCCAATTCGTTTAGTGAGTGTGAATGCAAATTTGAATCCAAAACTCTGATCTGCCTGAAAACCTCGGCCTCTGTCTGAAGTGAACTCTGATGTGGTTGGCAGGCAGTGAGAATGCAAACATACCGGAGAGCGCTCCACAAGCAGGAAGTTAGCTCCACAAGTTAGCTGCGCTGTAGCTAACTTCTCTGCAGGTTAACGGAGATGTTGTGTCAGTTGTCATGGCAACAGGTCTGCGTGCTGAGACAGAGAGCAAGGAACAGCAGAATATAAATGGTTTAAAATTGTTTTACTGCTTATTTTCCTGTTGCCGTGGCGAACTGCAGCTGCTGTCGCATTAAAACCTTTAATGACAAAAACTGAAGTATTTACCTCGTTTGAATAACAATCATCAAATAGGATATGTTTCATAAAGCATGAGTCATGGTTTGTTACATTTTCACAAACTAATTTTAACAGTGGCAAGTATTAAATTATTCACCAATATAAAAGAGAAATTTGTCCTCATATCCATTGCAATTACTAGAACGTTTGAAATGTGCACAAAGAAATCATAATCTCACATTAAATGAGACTTTTCAGAGGTTTTTCATCAGTATGATTTGGTCTTAAAACATGTCATGTGGTGCGTCTGTGATTCATCTCAGAACAAGGTATCTTATCCATGATGTGCTAAACATTTGTTTTATACGTTTCTATTTATTTATGGTGTTTAGAAACAAAGTTTTTACATTTCTTTGTATTTTTCTGGCAATTATGACCCAAAAACTGTCAAGTTCCATTTATAATTGACTCGACCAAATTTTTCTTCACCATTTCATCAAACTGTGTTAATAAATAAATAAATACCAGTCACTTGAGGATACTGCATCAGTGATGAATATTTCTGCTCCACATGCTAGATATTCTATTTTGATTTCAACACATTCACTTCTTTAATTGGTCGCACCAAATGATTTATACAATAAATGTCGGCCAGGAAACGGTCAAAATCCTTTTAACACATGAAGTCAGAGTTGCATCCAGTAACAGTACACTACAAAAAAACAACACAAATAAAACACATCACTGCCGATCACCGATACTGATCATGTGGATTGGCTATTAACTTTTCGGTATAAATGACACTCTGATCTGGCAACATGGAGCCATAAAATCACCCAATTTAGACAAACATCCAACACCTGCAGGCACAATGCAGCAAGCATTCAGTCAGAAGGACAATCAGGAACAGAAATCAGTCAAATTTGTTGTGCTGATGCATTTTGACGTGTTTTTCCCCTCAGAGCGTTAATTTAACAATAACAGAGGAGGAACGGGCAATAATGTGGAGACACCAATGGACATGTAATAAATCTTCACAATGGCAAGAATTTGGATGGAAAAGTCTGGTAAGATTCTTTATCACACCTGCTCAGAAATGATGGAAATCCTCCTGCATGTTGGAGGAAATGTAGAAATGGAAACACAAACCATCCTCATGTCTTCTGGGACGGCCAGTTATAATGAATAGAGCCTGATAAGATGTCTTCAACAGAACATTCCTTTGGAGATCAAATTTATGTATTTTGGCATAATTCCTCAAGAAGCTTCAAAGACAAACAAATATCTGATGACTATTTTATTAACAGCAAGTAAGGAAAACATTACAAGAAAATGGTTTTCACAAGACAAACCAACTGTAGACGACTGGATCGACTAAACATTTAACGTGTAAAATGGCAGATTTGGGTGTAAAACTTAAAAGATCTGATTTCATTTTTAGAGCCCAAACTTGAAGAAACCTCCTTGATAATCCACTCTCCTATGATAGCCATACCTCATAATTATTTATACTGCTTTTCGTTGATGTATTCTTATGTTTTGTGGTTTGTTTTTTACATTTCTAACTTATTTTTTTCTTTTCTTTTGTTTCTTACTTCACACTCTCTTTTACTCCTTGCTCTATAATCTTTCTCAGGGAAGTGAAGTTGCATTTTTGTTTTGACCGTTATAATAAATGGTCCACTTGTCCACCTTACTCCAAACGTTGAAGTTGGTTTTGCGATGAGGCCTAAAGTCATTTAAATGATTCCTCCTTGAGAATCAACAAAGATAAAAAACAACCTCCACTCGCTCCGCGTGAAGGAAAAGCAGGCTGCCACGTATGATCGGTCCACTGATACACTCAGTTCTGACGGGCGGCCGGAGGACCGGCACCGCTGTCATGTGAATGAAGGGAAATGATTTTAGAAGCAGGCATTTGTGAACTTTGCCTTGGCAGTTCAGCCTGCAGCTCCAGGAGGTTCTGGTTCTGGTTCTGATGGGCAGACTGCGGCCTGGTGCTGATTGGACTTCTTCTCCCACATCCTGCAGTACCTGGCCACATGTGGTTCTTCATCACAGCTCAGTCTGATGAAAGTGGCGTCTAGTAAAAACGATCAAAACAATAAATGACAAAATGCCTTATTGTTCAGAAAATACCAAAAACATATTCTGGAAGTGATAAAAAGAATTCAAAAATAAAAGCACAGAAACTTCCCTCCAAGAGCATAAATGTATGTTTACAACAGTCACCAAATGATATTTTCATGTTCAGTCATCAACAGAAAATAATTTGCCTCCTTAAAAAAACAACCTAGCTTCAAACACAAGGCAAATATGGCATTTATAATCAAAACAGAACATTGTAGGAATATTTAAATATTAATAGTTTTTTTGAGGTCATGCCACAAATATGGCAACTACAGACCTACAGCTAAAAGTGACACTTTTTTTTAAATTTGAGAAAGATTAACAAACCTGTTTGCTGTCTCAGGGATTGTTGGCAGACTGTTGGATGATGCAACATCCTGTTTGTGACTGGATTTCAAAATATTTCTTGATGGTAGCGCCACATGATATTTTGTTAAATGGACATTTTTAGACAAAGTTTGTTTGTATGTTATAATTAGGGATGCATTTTACACGTGAAGCCGATCTTTTATCTCCCTTGTGCTCTGCTGTGAGCGAGCAGACCGGACCAGGTAACCAGAGGCATCTCACCGCTGGCAACTCATCCACTTGCTGGATTTAGCAACATTTAGACAAAAAAATGGCATCGGCCAAAATCGGAATTGGTAGGTCAGGATTTTTAATAGATCAGTGTTGCTGTAGTTATAATGGGATGATAACTACAGCATATCCCATTATAACTACACTGTAAAAAGAAGTCAGTAAATTTACGGTAAAATACGGTAAAAGACCAACAGTTACTGACTGTCATATCCAAAACATTTTGTTACCGTAGAAAATACATGCAATTATCATAACTCAATAAACATATATCCTAAGTAATTTTGACAGTCATAAATGTAGAAAATACAGAAATATATTGTAAAAATATAATTGTAAAGTTCATAAAAAAATATTGTAATATTGCTAGCAGTTAATTACCCTAAACTTAACAGTACTAATCAGCCAAAATTACAAATTTTGCTGATATTTATATCTACAATGTAAAACTGTAAACAAGCTGCAAAAGTCATTTTTACAAAGAACAGAATGCTGGTGTGATATTTTGGTTTCTTTTTTAACAATGCCTTTAATACACCAAACTGAAATCTCAACAGTAAACCAGGCATCGATCTGGCAACCCACCGACTGCAAAGCAAACTCCTACAGCCAACGCCACCATCATCTATAAGAACATTTGATTAAATGATGCATTTGAGATTAATTTTATGCCGACCACAGATGTCTTATACATTAAGAGAACTGTATGTTAGCGCCTCTTGCTTGGATGAAGCTGAAGTTGGTTTCCAATTGCTGCTTCCAATTTGGGAAATGGCTAAAGGGCAATTCCACCTAATTCTTCACTACCATCAGCATCTTTAATTTACTTTAGCTAAAAACCTACAACACCTAGACCAGGGGTCACCAACTCCAGTCCTCCAGTTACCATCCTGTAACTTTTAGATGCATCTCTGCTCAAACACACCTGGATCAAATAAACTGCTTGTTTCCAGCCTATTGCAGAGAGGAATGAATGCTGGTGAGGGAATTCAGACATTTTGGAGCAGAGGTGAATCTAAAAGTTACAGGATGTTAACCCTGGAGGACTGGAGTTGGTGACCCCTGACCTAGACTCTTCAAATCTGGACTAGATTATTCTCAACTCATATCAGAATATTTAAAACCAAGTGTGGGATTTGTGAAACCTTTATTTGATTTGTGAAACTTCAATAAAGAACAATTCTAGTGTTATCCAAAATCATACAAGTTGTGAAGTCGCCCTTCATTGAAGTTTCACAAATCCCACACTTGGTTCTAAATATTGTGGAGAATAATCTAGAGAGTTTTTCATTTTGTTATTGCGATAAATAGCAGGGTTTACAGTAAATGGAGACTGTAATTTGTCATGTAAACAAATAATTATCTAGTTTGTATTGCTGCTTGATCCTTCAGCATCAGCAGCAAGATTCTTTTAACTCTGTTCCTGTAATTGAGTGTGGCTCAGGATACTGTGGTGTCCTGAACTCAACACAGTAAAGTCACAGTGCCCTAGCTAAGGCTGCTAACTAGCAGGTTAGCAGCCTTAGCTAGCGCACTAAGGCTGCTAATTAGCAGGTCAGCAGCCTTAGTGCGCTAGCTAAGGCTGCTAACTAGCAGGTGCTAGCTCAGGGTGCTGAGAGCCCAGTAGGCCTGGTCCTTGTCAGGATGCGGCTCCTGTCTTAGTTTCTGCTATTTTTGCGCGTTCAGGAGGAGAAGGAGGAGGAAACATCTCTGCATCACAGGTGAGCCCCTTTCACGGTTTTAACTGAAGTTAGCTAACTGTTTACTAACTGATAAAGAAATGTGTAATTTCTGAGCCATGCTGTTTATGTACATGCACTGCAGCTAGATATTCTTACTAAATGAAACATTTAATTTTCCCAGACGCAACACTTCCATTAATGTTTCTGTAGGAACGACTGCATAGATTATATTTCTGGTCTACTTTAGACTGCATGTGCTTTAAGTTCAGTAATTTGAATTACTTTGAGTGTGAAATGTTCATGCATGCAAGTTAAATCTGTGAAGAACACTTTAGCTTTTGTTTCAATACTTTGGTAATACTTGGAAGTAGAAAGCTTGGCATCAGAGCTAATATTTAATATTTTCCTTTGACCTCTTGACTCTCACCCCAAAAATACTTGCACTAAAGACACTGGGTCCATGACAGTTGAAGGGTTTTAAGATAAGAGCATTTAAATATTAATATTTGACAGTTTTTCTCAGTTTGGGTGCATTTCTGAGAACAGAATTGAAATTCTTAAAACTACATGTTCAATCTTCAAATTACTGTCACTTCTGCACATCAAAAAATGAGTTTCTCATTCCTTTTGCAAGTTTTGCTTTTGCACATCATGTAACTGATTATGTACACTTCTCTGCTTTTCCCCTGTTGTAATTTGCTTTAATCATGTTGATCAAAATATGTTAAACGTGTCTGTGTTGAATTCTCAACTTCCAAAACAGCTAAGTTCATTGTGTAAGTCTTAACATGCATAAGTCTTAAAGTTGTCATAATGTCAATCATATTTTAATTAATTTATAATTGATTCTTTTCTAAATCTGTCCTGAATTGGTAAATTGCTCCCAAGTGAGTCCTGAGTTTCTCTAACAGGTCAATGTATGAACCATTAGCTCAACCAACGATCAACCAGTTTTCTGAAGCAGATTGGAGGTGCATCTTGTGAACCATCAGTTGGCAACAATGTGGTCTATAGAGCCAGAACACAACACAATGTTACATGTCTGAGAACTGATGAACAAGTACCTGGACCGAGTGAACAGCCAGAGAGAAGAAGAGTCAGAAGAGGCTGAGGACATCTGCCAGTTTCCATCAGTCCAACATCAGGACATGGCTGCAACCTACAACACGATGCTGATGGAGGTCCTCCCACCCTAGTAGTAGGGTGGGAGGACCTCCATCCTTAACCCCACTGAGGAACCTTTGTCAGCATGATGATGGAAATTAAAATGTAATGTAATTATGTAATTTCTACAGCACTGTACAGTTTTCCATGAGGAGATTGTCCTGTGGTTCCTTTTCTACTTTTTTTTGTTCTCTGCATTTCTGTCTTTTTCTTTCTGAATCACCATGGTCCATCAAAACATTACAGCAAAAGCATAAATGTGAATTTTGTAGCCTCTTCCCATGACTAATCAATTTGACTGTCTCATCTGTACATAGAGAAACTATAACTTATTATTTTGAGTCACTGATATGTTAACTGACAGACTTTTGAGAGCTGAACTAAGGATTTTTCAAGCAAACAAATGCTATTTTTGCTGTTTCTACAAATTGTTTTGAGAAATGCACCAAAAGTGACTGAGAAAAACTAACATAGCATAAATTGTCTCAGGTGTATCTATTGGTTTGCCTGTATAAAAAGTGTTCACATTTACAGCTTTGTTTCTGCTAGCTTGCAGGAATTAAATGGTTGAAGACAACTTATTGGGCTTCATGAGACTCGGATAAATGGTGAGTATCCATCTCATAAATTGCCTAAAACAGTTATATATGTTTTTATTTGTGGTTTTTGTTTGTGTATTTTGTCTGGTTGCAGAGAGGATCACACCTGTAGTCAACAAACAGGTTTAAAACTACTGACTTTTCAGTCAGAAATGATCAAACCGCCTGGTTAAAGTCTCCATATGCAAGTCAACAAAGGTGAAACAAACACTTAAGCGAATGGTGCATTTATACAATGTTCATGTAGTGCATCTTTCTAACTTTTGCTTTGTTTTCCAGCAGAGAGGAAACATCTGATTGACAACATGTGAGTCTCAATTTCAACCTGTGACTGGGAAGAAAACCATCCTGAGCAAAGTCTGAACTCAGTGACTCTCAACCCAGAACAAGAATCATTTCATCACCGGTTTTTCTTCTACAACAGGTTCTCTTATGTGGACACATGGTGTTTTTTTTGTTTGTTTTGTTTTCCAGATCTCAGTAACACCGTGAGGAAACTGGACAGAAAATAGAATTGGTTCTTTTTTTAACTGAATTTTTAAATAGAAATTGTTTCTTTAAGTGGATTACTCATAATCTGTATTTTGTTTAATTTGAATTTATTTTCTTTATAACTTTCTGTATAGAAATGCTGACAAGTTACACTTCCTTGTGTGTTGTACTATAACAGTGTTATAACAGTGACCAGTAATTTACCATAAGGTTTTTGGGTTTTTTTTTACAATAAAATGTAGAGATGTGCCGATCAGGTTTTTTCCTGCCGATCACATAATTATTATGTTTTTAATCATAAACACTACGGTTACATTATGTGGAAAAAGGAACCATGAATTCACCTAATTTAGACAAAAACTTGTTTTTAATAACTTTTTCCAAGAAGAAAACTAAACAAAACAGTCATTGTGCAAATTGTACTGCTATTGATAAAACTATCTTTAACAGACTGATAACATATGAAGGCTCTGAAGAGGCTAAATAATGCAAAGAGCCAAAATAAAACCTCTCAACATTGCCAAGAAGTTCAAGTATAAAACTTAACATTCAAAGGCAAAAACAGGATCCATTACAATAAACAATCCAGAGTTACTGAATGAAAACTTCCTGTTAGCATGGCGGCTAGCTGGTTACTGCTAGCTCTGATTGGCTGTTTCTGACTGAGCAGAGTAATTATGCAGATCAGGGAGGAGATGGATTATTTTCTCAGAGATTATCTGTCTCATGTTTTAATATGTATGTAAAATGTATTTTTAGGTTAAGATGCTGCAGCTTTAAGCAGGTTGGTGTGAGAGTCACCACCAGGTGGAGCAGAAGCGAAGCTCCGTCTGTCAGATATTAACTACCTGTAGCAGAACCAGCGTCTGACATCGCAGCTCGAAGACTTAAATCATTTTCCAGGTTATTTGTTTAGTTTTCTGACCGTCATGCTAATCCAGGTGAGTGTTTGTAGCTGTGCGCTGCTTTACCTGCTGTCTGATCCTCCGTATGTCTTTTTACTGCAGTGAGCCTCGATGTAGTCAAACTCCTCAAGTATCTCATCGTTTTTATGTCATATTAGCTTCGTTGTGTTGATGCATTTTGACCTGCTTCAATTTTCCGCAGCAACACCCAAACTTCCCCTTTCACTCAGTGGTTATAGTTCCACATCGCTTAGGATTTGTTGCTGCGCGTTTGCGCAGAGTGAAGGAAAGAGGAGACCAGCTGCACAGGCAGGTTGGAAATGAGAAGCAGGTGATCGGCAACAAGAGACCGTGATCGGCGATCACCGATCATGCACTTTTTCTCGAAAATCGGCCGATTACGATCGGTGACCGATCGATCGGCACACCTCTAATAAAATGTCAATATATCATACAGTCTGGCCGTGTTTTTCACTTATGTAGATATTATGCCTCAGCCAGTATGACCGTATTTACTATGGCAAAACCACATTTTAATTACATATTTTAGGAAATACGGTATTTCACCGTATTTTTAAAATACGGTGGAAAAACTGGCAGTTTTGGTTGCCAAACTCAGCTGCCAGTTTTTTACCGTAAATTGAGGCCGTTTTTTTTTTACAGTGTAAAAATGTTTTGAAAATTTGTACAGGATGAAGAGAAAACTTTGAAAATTATGCCAAACAGGAAAGAAAATATATTTGAACAGATTTATTGTAATTTTTAAGACATTTTTGAAACAGTAATTGAGTTTGGACATTTGGACCCTTTAGAAATCACAAAAACGGCCAAGAAAAACAGCTTTTCAAAGGTTAAAGAAGGTGTACATGTGGGAGATATATTACATATCTATGGTTTCTTTTTGTGAGTTTAAACTGTTTTTTGGCTGTAAAAAGTAGAGTCGGACAAAAAACTTGGGCGTGACGTCATTGGTTTCTGCATCTTGACTAGGGTTACCACCCACCGATACGGGACACAATTTGTTCCGTATTTCTACACATGTGGATGTGTAATAATAAAGAAACGGTCCCTGAATACTTTATATAGTAGGCTGCCCCAGGCATTCATTCACTCACGGTGTTGGTGTTGCCATATTGTACCCAACCGCTTTCTGGGTAACCCAGACCAACTGACACGCTGCTCCCCCCTCCACCCCAAACCCGGCTCTACATAAAGGGACCTAATCTTGACAGAAACCAAACTGTTCATAGATTCAAGTGAGAAAACATATTTTAAATACCAAAACATCAGCGATTTTCTCAGCTTTAATTTAAGCCATATTTATAAAAATAGGATAAGAAATAAGGCGCTCCGATCATTTTTGTGACAGATTCCTGCTCATCCTGCAGGAACAGTCTGGTTTTATGGGCACCTGCAGGAGCGTCGCTAGCGCTGGCGGCTAACAGGCCATGTAGAGACCAATAATGTAGGTCAATAGAGAAATCCTACAGCCGCCAAAACCTGACACCGCTCCGTTTGTGTCTACATTCTGACAAAGCCGAAGTTGGTTTCCGACTCGGGAAATGGCTAATTCACCTAATTTTTCACTACCTTCCGCCTCTTTAATCAAATCTAGTTAAAAAACTACAACACCAAGACTCTTCAAACCTGCACTGGATTATTCTGCTCTAATAGCAGAATATTTAGAACCATTTTTGGGATTTGTGAAACCTTTTTCTGATTTGTGATACTTCAGATTACTATTCACACTCGTTCCCTGCAGTTTTTTTTCAAATTCAATTCTAATTAAAAACCACTTTATTAATCCCAAAGGGAAATTAAATGATGCAATTCAATAATTCTTCAAAGAGTTATTGTAGAGAGTGATGGCTGTTGGAAGGAAAGACCTTCTGCATCGGGCGGTAGTGCACTGAATCAGCGACTGCAGACCTGCAGCCCTGATGTCCCACAACATGAAGGTCCTGGAGAGACTCCTGTTGGCCTCCTGAACCAGCAGACAAGCATATCAAGACCCCCAGCAGTTTGCTTGTTGCAGTGGAATTGGAGTTGATGATGCCATCATACACCTGCTTCAGCAAACCCACTGTCACAAGGCTGTCTTGGGAAGGCAGAGTATTTTCTGTCAGGCGTCTTCAGATTCAGTGTTGAGGTGTTGTGGTTTTAGAATTAGAGCAGTTCTAATATGATCAACATGAAAAAAATGGTTTAAAAAATGCCCTTTATTGAAGTTTCACAAATCCCAAACATTGTTTTAAATATTGTGCTATTAGAGCAGAATAATCCAGTCCAGGTTTGAAGAGTCTAGGAGTTGTAGTTTTTTAACTAGAGTAGATTAAAGATGCAGAAGGTAGTGAATAATTAGGTGGAATCGCCCTTTAGCCATTCCCTGACTCGGAAACCAACGTCAGCTTCGACTCAGTTTGAGAAGGACCTCGCTGCAGCAAACAGGAAGGGGCGGGACGGACCACAGTCAGTCTCATAGACATGAATCCTAGACGCCTCATGGAGCGCTGAGTCCTGCGTTACGTCGCCGCCATCTTGTGTGGCAGCAGGGATCGGAGCTCCTTCAGTCCTGTGCTGAGTGGACTTACTTCAACCGTTTTACGAAACAAACGGGATTCATTGACATCACCTTTCACAGGTAAGGATGAAAGATCAGAATGACTTTGCAGCCAGAAATTCGCTTCTAAACAACCGAGAAATATTTCCTATGTAGCTCTTACCTTATTTGGAAATGGGATCATTGCATTCCGGAAGTGAAGGGGGCCCTATTTCCTATACTTCCGTTTTTATTTTCTTTTGAAATCTGTGATATATTTTCACCTTTAAGAAGGAGTTTCAATCTCAGAGTGTATTTGAACTTCTTTCTTTTATTCTTTTATTTACTTCAGCAAAACTCACAGTTTTTAACAAATTCTGTAGCTTTCGGTGTACTTCTAAATCTGCTCCTCAGTCGCATCTTTTCGGGCCTGCTACTGCCTCTAGTGGCGTGGGGGTGGTAACACAACTAATCTAATTACATTACTAAATCAGAATACCACAAAGTCTTTATTATTATTAATTCTGGCATTACTGGAACAGTAACAGATAAATTCCCTCACAAAAGAACATGCCTTTTCATTTTCTTAAGGAAGTAGAGCTAATTAAACAACATAAACAAGATCTGAAAGCGATTCCAGTTTCTCTCGATGGCCAACCTGTTGAAACTGTGGCAAATTTTAAATATCTCAAGTCATTCCTGGACAGTCAGCTCGACTTTGCTGAAAACACTGACTGTGTCTTTAAGAACTGTTCTCAGAGACTCTACCTTTTAAGAAGACCTGGGGGTTACCCAACTTAAGGTTGTGTACAACCTCTAGTTAGGTAGAGGTTGTTGAGTTAAAATGTTAAATCTTAACATTCTAACTCAAGTTTTAACTTTTCATCTCCTTGGTGGTTTGGTCACATGAGCTGCAGACTAACAGACAATCTTTTAAGAATACTTTGAATGGCAGGTAAAACAGCAGGTAAATAGTGGTGAAACCAAAAACAACTTTGTCTCAACTGTTTGCTGAAAGAACAAGAGAGATGCTTATCAACAAATTGTTGATAATCAATCAATCAAATCTTTATTCCAGTCACAAAAGGTCCACAGAATAAAGCTAAAAACAGGCAAAATAAAATAAAAATAAAAATAAACATGATATGATATTATTCACCGAGTCACAAATCAGTGATTCCATCATCTTGAAGAGAATCTCTCAGCACTAAAAGCAGGATTTACTAAAAGATTTACTAAAATTGCAATTATATTATTGCATGACACAGATAATCTACACGATTCCTGAGCTCAGCTGCACATGTGGGAGCAGCATTATGTACAAACATATGGCTAGCACTGCTCCATCTAGACACTTTGAGTAGCAGCTTCATGCCATCATTGTAGTTTCTGCAGGCGACGATTTTTTGTATCGTCACCACAGATGGGCCGTGTAATAATGTGATTCATGAATATGATTTATCGTTTTAGAATCAAAGGAAAATTTCCTCGTTGATAGATTAAATAGTTTCATCTTATTTTTTATATATATATAAGACTCTACAACAAAAAGTCTCAATAATATACATGGCACTGTAAAAACCAAAAAATGAATTTTTGCTTGTATCTGTTTAACAACCCTGGTTGTAACAAGCTGGGTTGTTATTCTTTTGTACCTAATTCATTTGTTTGTTTTTGACTTTTGCTCAATTAAATTTCTTACGTATACACTGCAAATGTTATTTTTTATTATAGTTGATCATGTTGTTTTTCATGTCTCCTTATTTCATTTGTTCCTCCTATAATTGATGGAGATATATAGATATTATTTTTAATGTATAAAAGTATTGTTTGTCATTTAATTAGCTCTACATCCTTAGGAAAATGAAAAAAATATGTTGTTTTATAAGATAATTTATCTTTTACTGTTCCAGTAATGCCAAAATTAATAGAAAATAATAAAGACGTTGTGGTATTTTGGTTTAGTAATGCAAGTATATTAGTTGTGTTACCACCCCCACGCCACTAGAGGCAGTAGCAGGCCCAAAAAGATGCGACTGAGGAGCAGATTTAGAAGTTCACCGAAATCTACAGAATTTGGTAAAAACTGTGAGTTTTGCTGAAGTAAATAAAAGAATAAAAGAAAGAAGTTCAAATACACTCTGAGATTGAAACTCCTTCTTAAAGGTGAAAATATATCACAGATTTCAAAAGAAAATAAAAACGCTACATTTATAAACAATTGTATTTTTTAAGTATGTTTTTAATACATAGTTCATCATATTTAAATATGCTTAGTGGCTATAACAATAGAATAGGAATGGAATATTCTGATATCGATGTATGAAGAGCATATTACAAAGCACACAGCCGTTCATAATTTATTTAATACATTATTTAGTAATATCAATATATATTTATATAACTATACAAACACTAATAAATAAAAATTAATAATGGCACAAATAAATAATGATTAATACTGAATTTTATATATATATATATATATAAACACCAGAGCAATAGAGGCTCAGATCTGCCACACCAGACAAGACCCAAGGTGTAGGTTGTGCAAGGAGGCCTCTGAGACAGTCCAGCACATAACAGCAGGGTGCAAGATGCTGGCAGGGAAAGCGTACATGGAACGACATAACCAAGTGGTGGGCATAGTGTACAGGAACATCTGTGCAGAATATGGACTGGAAGCCCCGAGGTCAAAGTGGGGAACACCCCCAAAGGTGGTGGAGAATGACCGAGCTAAGATCCTGTGGGACTTCCAGATCCAGACAGACAAGATGGTAATGGAGAACCAACCGGACATTGTGGTGGTGGATAAAGAACAGAGGAAAGCCGTTGTGGTGGATGTAGCAATACCAAGTGACCACAACATCAGGAAAAAGGAGAAACTGGAGAAATACCAGGGCCTCAGAGAGGAACTGGAGAAGGCCTGGAAGGTGAAGACCACAGTGGTGCCTGTGGTCATAGGGGCCCTCGGGGCAGTCACCCCCAAACTGGAGCAGTGGCTCAAACAGATCCCAGGAACAACATCAGACATCTCAGTCCAGAAATGTGCAGTTCTAGGCACAGCCAAGATACTGCGCAGAACCCTCAAGCTCCCAGGCCTCTGGTAGAGGACCCGAGCTCAGAGGATGAAAGAGAGAGAGAGAGAGACTGCGGAGGGAGGGTGAGATATATGTTTATGTTCTTCAGCCAACGAGTCCAAAATCCGATGTGAGATTCATCCTGCAGTGAATCCGTCTCTCTTTATAGATATCTCCCTCTTCTTCCTCACATCGTGTCTTTAGGAAACTTTCAAAACAAAAGCAGAAGATTTAGGATGTATCTTACTTTGACAGAGTGAAAGAATATAAATAATAGTCTTTACCACCTGTGTAAACTTTGCCGGTGAATGTTATAACACATAATATAAGTTTTATAATATGTGTTATATTGTTTCATTTCTAATATAGGCCCTTGTGTCAGATAATCTAAGTCAATGTTAGAGAATAATTAATTTCTTTATATTAACAGAATCTCAGTCAGCCTTCATAGCGGGGCTGAACCCGTATTACACCAAGCACTGTAGCTAATATTAGCTGGTATCTCGCCGGTGGACATAAATACAGTAAAGTAATATTCTAATCACAATATACACACAATAATATGTCCATCTTACTTGTGAAATGTTGTCTGTGGAGCCCTCACATCAATAATCCATCGACCAGAACAACAATATCCCTCAGTGCTGAGGCATCTTCTGCTGTTTTGGTTGAGCAAAGTAGGAGGGTATACCGCTCCAAGATGGCCGCCGTGTTTCCTGCGCCGGAGCGGTCCATGAGGCGTCTATGCTTATATTATGTCTATGCTTGCGAGATCCTTCTCATCAGTTTGTGAAGAAGGAAGTTGCGCTGGTCGCCTTCAGAGGTTTTGCGTCGATTCCTTCAGTGGTTCTTGGTGCAGCGCCCCCACAGGTGACAGGGGGAACAGGTTTTCAGTTAGTTTGGGTCGTTTGACTCAGTGCAGTTTGAATAGAGCCACAGCAGCTGGAAATGGAACAAATGTTGCTATTTCGGTCCAAAATCGAACCGAGTCTATCGGACTATCAGGTATGAAAACAGCCTATAGCCACCTTTCTGAGGCGGTGAGAAGACATCACAATAAATCCATTTTTTTTTCAGTTTGAGTCGGTTTTAAAGTCAAACCTGGTTTTACAGTTAACCTGTGTGTGTGTGACGTTCCTGCAGAGCTAACTCTGCTCCTCGCTGTGAGACGGATGAATATGATAAAAAGAAACGGCTGCAGTGATCTTTAAAACATTACTCTGGTTCTCTGCACTTGTCTCTTTAAATAATGGACCATTCAGAGCTAAAAAAGAACAGACTCTAATGTATAAGTAATGCTGCACGTCTGCAGCGCCATGAATAATGAAACAGCTCGACTCGGAGGTGAAAGATGGCCGCCGCCGCCCGCAGCGGCTCGGCTGCAGCCGCTTAGCGGGGCTTCCTCCAAAGTAAAGGTCAGCATGGCTCGCTTTGAGAAGACTGGATCCAGATCCATCTTCCTGTCCACCTGCTGGGTTATGGAAGCATTCATCAGCAGAAATCACCACGTTTAAATCAGCTCAGATTTAATAACTGCACCTGTTATGATCAATCCGATTTTACAGGTTAGAAATGTTGTGAAGTTTCATGTCAGTTCTCATATGAGCTCTGGAAGTCACACAGTGACAGCAGGCTACATGCTAACTGCTAAACCAACAGAATCACAGTGACAGCAGGCTACATGCTAACTGCTAAACCAACAGGATCACAGTGACAGCAGGCTACATGCTAACTGCTAAACCAACAGGATCACAGTGACAGCAGGCTACATGCTAACTGCTAAACCAACAGGATCACAGTGACAGCAGGCTACATGCTAACTGCTAAACCAACAGGATCACAGTGACAGCAGGCTACATGCTAACTGCTAAACCAACAGGATCACAGTGACAGCAGGCTACATGCTAACTGCTAAACCAACAGGATCACAGTGACAGCAGGCTACATGCTAACTGCTAAACCAACAGGATCACAGTGACAGCAGGCTACATGCTAACTGCTAAGCCAAGGCTAGAGGATGCAGCTGGTATGGAGGTTTCTGATGCGACAGGAACGAAGCAGCTGCTGCTGCAGGGAAACATTTTGTGTTTTCTCTTTGATTGACTAGAAAACTTTAATATTTCCTGATAGACACTTTCCAGCTCCAGATGCCACGGACGAGAGATAAATCTGTTGGAAGGCGCTTCAGGACAAACGACCTGATAGAAGATTAATGACACACCAGCTGAGTTAGTGTTGCTAGGCAACAGCGTTTTAAATGCAGAAGGCGCTAAGCGCTGCAGACATTAGCAAGTCGCGCTGAGGAAGACTTCAACAGAAACAGCAGCTGAAGGTCCAGATGGACAAACTGCAGCATGTTGACCAGGATCTAAAAGATTCAAAATCTGAATAAAACATCCAGAAACTCAGAAACCTGCAGATCTGGATCCTTTGGTTCAGACCAACTGTTCATACTAGTAATAATACATTTAATTTGTAATACACTTTTCATTAACAAAAGTCTCAGTGCTACACATGTAATCGTGGAGGATAACAATCAGTTCCCAGTGTTCCCATCACTTCCTCAGTCGTTCTACTGGGAGAGACAGAACCAACCGAGTCCAGCACCTGGACAGGAGGCGACTCGTTACCAACAGCAGCTGTTGGTCGTCAGTGGAATCAGATTCAGGAAAATAAAATCTGGTTTCTCAGCCTCAGGATGAAACCAGTTTCTGATTCTCCGTGTTGTTGGAACTTTAGACTCGAAACCAGTCACAGTAAACCCGTTTCATCTACGTTTCTTTATTTTGAAGCATCAGAAAATGTTGAGGAGGGGCTCTGTGGTGGCGTAGGGGCAAAGCATCTACGTATTGAGGCCTTGGTCCTCATGGTGGTGGTCGCAGGTTTGATTCCCAGCCTGGTGACATTTGCCGCATGTCTTCCCCTCTCTCATTAATTACCCCGTTCAACTACTTTCAAATAAAGGCCACTAGAGCCAACAAAACCTTTAAAAAAGAAAATGTTGAGGAAACAAAAAAAATTTGATTTGTTTCCATTTACAAAACATTTTTGTTCCATCGTTTCTGTGAAGCAACTGTTTGATTTGGGCTGAAACGGGACAGACGACCTCTCCTGGAGGGTCAGAGGTCACCAGGTCACCCCACTCAGCTCGGCAGTGAGGCGTTTACTGACAGATGGAGAGCACGGCTCTAAGCTGTATTCTTCTGACTGTAAGGAATCTCCATGGAAACGGAAAGATGTTAAAACCAGTAGAGAAACCAGTAGAGAAACCAGTAGAGAAACCAGTAGAGAAACCAGTAGAGAAACCAGTAGAGAAACCAGTAGAGAAACCAGTAGCGTTCTGAATCAGGAGTTATCTGAGACGGTTGGAGTCGTTTTTTGTCTCAGTGTTTGCTGCTGCTCCAGATGTTGTAACGATCAAACATGAATCATGGAAACACATCGTTGTTATGACCCAGACGTCTGGTTCATTTATTCTCACTGTTTGACTTTTGTTTTATTAATATTTCTTTGTTTTTACAGTTTATATCAGGTCCAGTTTCATTTCTTTCTGTCCTAAGAGAAGGTCAGGGGAGGGTTTCCAGGTTTTCCAGGTAGTGGTTGTATGTATATTTCTGATCCAGGACAGAACAATGAAGTTTAACCTGTTCGTCGCCATAGCAACGCTGTGTGGCAGTTAATGTTCCTCTGACATTAAATGTTATTTAATGCTAATAAAACTTAAAGCCTTCCTTCGTCTCTCAGATCAATGAACGCTGCATCGTGTTCAGAGGAGTGACCTGTCTTGCCATCGCCATGGTAACCAGAGACAGCGTTTCTCAGAGCGCCGCTCTCTAACCCGAGCAGCTGTTCACTAACCTGGAGCAAAAAATGCTGCAGCTCCAGAAACAAGATGAGTTATTGATAACAGTGTGAAGAACGGCATGCTGGGAAGTTTCTCTGATGAATAGTGGCTGATTCTCCACAGAAACAATCAGGATTTATTCTCACTATTAGCTTCCTGTGATGTCAGTCTGACCTCATGATATCAGCAGCTAGCTGGGCAGCTACACCTCCCAGATTAGCCGTCATTAGCTGCTAGTAGCTAGCTGCTGAACCTGAGGCCTGGCTGCAGGAGGAACTGCTGCTTTTTTTATCTGTTCATCCACAACAAGATGCAGAGACATCGCAACGTTTACAGTCAGCAACTCATCTGGCAACAAGAGTCCAATCAACCCAACATTCAGGCAACGACGGACGAGCGCTTCACCGATCTCCATGACGATCAGAGTTAAAAATCACCAGAAAACATCTGCATTTAATAATCTGGATCCATAATCCATCAAACTCCCTTCAGTTCTTCCAGCTGGGGACCAGAGATCAGGCTGACCTCTGACCTCTGCCCTGACCCTTCGGTTCCTCAGTGGACCTTCTAGCAGCTGCAGGACATTCAGGCCCAGAGGACTAAAGTCTGAGACCAGAGAAACTCATCCAGGATTTAGTGGTTTGATTCCTGCAGCAGGTCAGACTGACGACCAGAAGCTGCAGCTGGAGATCTGACTAGAACCAGGAGGGTAGAGACACCACCTGGCTCTACACCACCTGGTTCTACACCACCTGGTTCTACACCACCTGGTTCTACATCATCTAGTTCTACACCACCTGGTTCTACATCATCTAGTTCTACACCACCTGGTTCTACACCACCCGGTTCTACACCACCTGGTTCTACACCACCTGGTTCTACATCATCTAGTTCTACACCACCTGGTTCTACATCATCTAGTTCTACACCACCTGGTTCTACACCACCCGGTTCTACACCACCTGGTTCTACACCACCTGGTTCTACATCATCTAGTTCTACACCACCTGGTTCTACACCACCTGGTTCTACATCATCTAGTTCTACACCACCTGGTTCTACACCACCCGGTTCTACACCACCCGGTTCTACATCACCTGGTTCTACACCACCTGGTTCTACACCACCTGGTTCTACACCACCTGGTTCTACACCACCTGGTTCTACATCATCTAGTTCTACACCACCTGGTTCTACACCACCCGGTTCTACACCACCCGGTTCTACACCACCCGGTTCTACATCACCTGGTTCTACATCACCTGGTTCTACATCATCTAGTTCTACAGTCCTGAACTGAGAGAAGAGACTTTAAACTGCTGCTGCTAGTAGACAGGTTCTGAACCGGGTCTGAACAGAACCACAACCAGGAGGGGGCGCTGTTGCTTCCTGCTGGTCACTGACTGCACCGTCACCTCCTGCTGCCATGGAAACCATTAGGGACAGACTTTGATTAGACCAATCATGCAGCTAATTAAATTAATGAAAGAATCTCCAGGTGGGGTGAAGCTGCAAAGCGACCCAGAAGACAAGAACAGACGGTTCTGGTTCTGGAAGTCCGAGGAGCTCCATGACCCGATCATCTTCAGATAAACATTAAATCCTGTTCACTGCAGGCGGTAGAACAGTAAGTGGCTACGACACAGGGCGCCGCGCTGCAGGGGGCGCCAACTCATTTAATTAATCTGGTTTAATAATCGGGTTTAAACTGATCCATTTTTTGATAGAATCAGATTCTCAATAATATTTGAAGTTGGAGGACTTGACAGAAAATACAGAGTTTCTGATTAACGGCTAAATTATGACAAGATGTTTGATCAGAAAAAAGCAAAAATCCTGAAAGAGTTGGAGGAGAATAAACCGCCTGAAAACAGACGACCAATCCATCGCGCTCGGCTTTTCAGGTGCAGTGGAAACACGACGATGGGGAAACCAAACCATCACTCAGACTGCTTCCTGCTTCCCACTTCCTGCTGGCCGGCTCCCCACGCTGCCTCCACTTCCTCCTGGGAGACGCTCACCGCTCATTCATCTGTCAGCTAGCTGCTAGCTCATAGCTGTTAGCTGCTAGCTACTGCTAACATCCACCAACATCCACCACCATGTGGCTAGAGCTACAGCGGCTACAGCTACAGTGGCTACAGCTACAACTACAGCGGCTACAGCTACAGTGGCTACAGCTACAGTGGCTACAACTACAGCGGCTACAACTACAGCGGCTACAGCTACAGCGGCTACAGCGGCTACAGCCACAGTGGCTACAGCTACAGCGGCTATGGCTACAGTGGCTACAGCTACAGTAGCTACAGCTACAGTTATAGTGGCTACAGCTACAACTATAGCGGCCACAGTGGCTACAGCTACAGCGGCTATGGCTACAGTAGCTACAGCTACAGCTATAGTGGCTACAGCTACAACTATAGCGGCTACAGCTACAGCGGCTACAGCTACAGCGGCTACAGCTACAGTAGCTACAGTGGCTACAGTTACAGCTACAGCGGCTACAGCTACAGCAGCTACAGCTACAGCAGCTACAGCTACAGCAGCTATGGCTACAGTGGCTACAGCTACAGTAGCTACAGCTACAGCTATAGTGGCTACAGCTACAACTATAGCGGCTACAGCGGCTACAGCTACAGTAGCTACAGTGGCTACAGTTACAGCTACAGCGGCTACAACTACAGCAGCTACAGCTACAGCACCTACAGCTACAGCAGCTACAGCAGCTACAGGTACAGTGGCTACAGTGGCTACAGCTACAGCGGCTACAGCTACAGTAGCTACAGCTACAGTGGCTACAGCTACAGTAGCTACGGCGGCTACAGCTACAGTGGCTACAGCTACAGCGGCTACAGCTACTACAGCTACAGTGGCTACTGCTACAGTGGCTACAGCTACAGCGGCTACAGCTACTACAGCTACAGTGGCTACAGCTACAGTGGCTACAGCTACAGTGGCTACAGCTACAACTACAGTGGCTACAGCTACAGTGGCTACAGCTACAACTACAGTGGCTACAGCTACAGCGGCTACAGCTACAGTGGCTACAGCTACAGCTACAGTGGCTACAGCCACAGTGGCTACAGCTACAGCGGCTATTGCTACAGTGGCTACAGCTACAGTAGCTACAGCTACAGCTATAGTGGCTACAGCTACAACTATAGCGGCTACAGCTACAGCGGCTACAGCTACAGTAGCTACAGTGGCTACAGTTACAGCTACAGCGGCTACAGCTACAGCTACAGCAGCTACAGCTACAGCAGCTACAGCTACAGCAGCTACAGCAGCTACAGCAGCTACAGCTACAGTGGCTACAGCGGCTACAGCTACAGCAGCTACAGCTACAGTAGCTACAGTGGCTACAGTTACAGCTACAGCGGCTACAGCTACAGCAGCTACAGCTACAGCAGCTACAGCTACAGCGGCTACAGCTACAGTAGCTACAGCTACAGTGGCTACAGCTACAGTAGCTACAGCTACAGTGGCTACAGCTACAGTAGCTACGGCGGCTACAGCTACAGTGGCTACAGCTACAGCGGCTACAGCTACTACAGCTACAGCGGCTACAGCTACAGCTAAAGCAGCTACAGCAGCTACAGCGGCTACAGCTACAGTGGCTACAGCTACAGCGGCTACAGCTACAGTAGCTACAGTGGCTACAGTTACAGTAGCTACGGCGGCTACAGCTACAGAGGCTACAGCTACAGCGGCTACAGCTACTACAGCTACAGTGGCTACAGCTACAACTACAGCGGCTACAACTACAGCGGCTACAGCTACAGTGGCTACAGCTACAGCGGCTACAGCTACAGTGGCTACAGCTACAACTACAGCGGCTACAGCTACAGCTACAGCCGCTACAGCCAAAGTGGCTACAGCTACAGCGGCTATGGCTACAGTGGCTACAGTTACAGCTACAGCGGCTACAGCTACAGCAGCTACAGCTACAGCGGCTACAGCTACAGCTACAGCAGCGACAGCAGCTACAGCTACAGTGGCTACAGCTACAGCGGCTACAACTACAGCTACAGCAGCTACAGTAGCTACAGCTACAGTGGCTACAGCTACAGTGGCTACAGCTACAGTGGCTACAGCTACAGCTGCTACAGCTACAGTGGCTACAGCTACAGTGGCTACAGCTACAACTATAGCGGCTACAGCTACAGCGGCTACAGCTACAGCGGCTACAGCTACAGTGGCTACAGCACTGACTGCTGCTGCAACCATCATATCCCAGCAAAACATGATCAACATGGAGGAGCGAGAAGGAATCTGCTGGAATAATCCACCATTTCCTCCATCAAACAGAACCGGCAGATTAAACCCAAACCCAAATTAGCTCGGCTCACCATTAATCCATCGGGCCTCCGGGTCGTGCACCCTGAACTCTGGTCTGAACAGATCCTCCACGGTCAGCTTGGTGTCGCTGCCGGCTTGGCTATCGACTGAAAACACAAACACAAGCAGACAGGTTTCAAATTGAACATCCATAAATTAGCTAAGCTGCCTCTGTCTGAGGCTGGCAAAGAGCCATCCATCCACTTTCTCTTGTCCCTTAGTGGGTCAGGAGGTGCTGGTGCCTCTCCAGCTCACGTTCCGGGCGAGAGGCGGGGTCACCTGGACAGGTCGCCAGTCTGTCGCAGGGCAACACAGAGACACACACCCACCATCCACAGGGAGAACATGCAAACCATGCAGAAAGACCAGGGCTGGGAATTAAACCCAGAACCTTCTTGCTGCAAGGAAACAGCTCTACCAACCAGGACTCGGATTCTTCACTGCTCAGGCCGAGCGGGAAGAGATTTAATTGCACATCTGTGGAATCATACGTCACAAAACATCTTTAACAAATATCCCAAATCTCTCAGCTCTCACTGGATGCATCACTTTTATTGGGTTCCATCTCTACTGGTGTGTGTTTGAAAGTTTGGACCAATGGCATTGTTATTCTAGCTCTATTTGTACTTCATGTGTTTTTGGCCTTCCTGAAAATTAAAATCTGCTCAGATTTGTCAAGTTGTTGTTCCTCGTCTGTCCAAACAGTAAATCCTTCTGACTCAAGTTGGCTCTGGCTGGTCTGAGTGACCTGACCCTGTGCCAGACAGCTTGAAAATATCATTTTCTCTCTAACAATAATCACTAATAATCACCAATATTATCACAGCAATATTCAATGAGAAGAACTAAATCTGGACTAATAACTTCTAGAATATTAGATGTTACCACTAATACAGCATGAAACTGGTAATTTTGCACATAATTGTACTTACTGGTACATGTTTACCTGAAAATATTCAAACAACAAAGATTTTTCATCATGGTGGGATTTCTCCCTCAAAAAGGCCTGAAACACTTTCAGCTTTTATTCTGAAGAGTTGTGTCTGAACGGGCCGGATCCGGGATCTGAGCAGAACTGGCGGCCCAGGTCAGCCTGGAGGTCAAGCTGGAGGTCAATCAGAGGTCAATCTGGAGGTCAGCCATGTTGGCTAACGCTGCACAGCAGGTTTGTTTATGGCTCAATTAAAATCCAACCATGTGTGACAAATCCAGCGGGCAACTGGGAGACTTTATGTCTGAATCAAACCGATTGATCCTGAATCAAACCGACTGATCCTGAATCAAACCGATTGATCCTGAATCAAACCGACTGATCCTGAATCAAACCGACTGATCCTGAATCAAACCGATTGATCCTGAATCAAACCGACTGATCCTGAATCAAACCGATTGATCCTGAATCAAACCGATTGATCCTGAATCAAACCGACTGATCCTGAATCAAACCGACTGATCCTGAATCAAACCGATTGATCCTGAATCAAACCGACTGATCCTGAATCAAACCGACTGATCCTGAATCAAACCGACTGATCCTGAATCAAACCGACTGATCCTGAATCAAACCGATTGATCCTGAATCAAACCGACTGATCCTGAATCAAACCGACTGATCCTGAATCAAACCGACTGATCCTGAATCAAACCGATTGATCCTGAATCAAACCGACTGATCCTGAATCAAACCGATTGATCCTGAATCAAACCGATTGATCCTGAATCAAACCGACTGATCCTGAATCAAACCGACTGATCCTGAATCAAACCGACTGATCCTGAATCAAACCGACTGATCCTGAATCAAACCGATTGATCCTGAATCAAACCGATTGATCCTGAATCAAACCGACTGATCCTGAATCAAACCGATTGATCCTGAATCAAACCGACTGATCCTGAATCAAACCGACTGATCCTGAATCAAACCGACTGATCCTGAATCAAACCGACTGATCCTGAATCAAACCGATTGATCCTGAATCAAACCGACTGATCCTGAATCAAACCGATTGATTGTAAAGCAACAGAAAAACAGCTCTGCTGTCTGAACTAAATAATCTCTAGGATAAAAACTTGAGCCTTAAAAACTTATTGAAACTAAACAATTTTTATGGAGCCATTTCTGTTTGCTGGATCAATAAAAATAAAAAATAAGTTTAGATAAAGCAGCTGTTTAACACTACATAACTCTGATAAATTTATCAAACAGGTTTGATTTCTGAATCAATAAAACATTTTAAATGTCAGGTGTTCTGACCATCTGTGCTACCTCGTCAGATTTTCCTACCGCAGCACGGATAGATGGCTATGTCTATCTGTCTGTGCTACCCATCTAAAACTGCTACTGCCATGTTTACAAACAGAAAACTACAGCAGGTTGTTAAATATATTGGATAACATTATCTGAGTGACTGAAGTGGAAGCTTAGGAGTTACGGTTAGCTTAGCATCGGAACAATTTATGACGAAACCACAAGAAGATCACTTCTTTCATCTGAATATCCTACCCCTTTAAAATGAAAAGCTATAGATGTATGCACTAATTATTAGAATATCTTACCTATTAAAAATATTTTAATTACAGAAGTGTTTGTAAGAATAAAACAATATCAGGCAGATTTTAAATTGAACAAATTCAAACTCTTTTTCACATTAATGCTGTAGAATGCAGAGAATAATGAACAAGAGTCGGTTACTTTTATCAAAAAGGTAAAGCTTTACTTGTGTTTAAGGATCTAAAATGTTTTAAGAGGGACTCGACATGGCAACCACTGAGCGCCAGGTTTCTCCTCCAGAACCGCTGCGACCCAAACGGACCGTTATCCTGGATCGGCCTGAATCACTCCACAGCAGAACACCAGGAAGGGAGGAGCCCGTCCTGCTACAGGGAGGGCAGTGGAGGTTTTAAAAGACGTTGAGCTCCGGGTCTGATGACAGGACCCCTCATGGGGTCCAAATGCAGAATGCCCCTCTGGCTCTTGACGCCCCTCTGGCTCGTGACGCCCCTCTGGCTCGTGACACCCCTCTGGCTCTTGACGCCCCTATGGCTCGTGACGCCCCTCTGGCTCATGACGCACATCTGGCTCATGACGCCCCTATGGCTCGTGACGCCCCTCTGGCTCTTGACGCCCCTCTGGCTCGTGATGCACATCTGGCTCATGACGCCCCTATGGCTCGTGACGCCCCTCTGGCTCTTGACGCCCCTCTGGCTCGTGACGCACATCTGGTTCGTGACACACCTCTGGCTTGTGACGCCCCTCTGGCTCTTGACGCCCCTCTGGCTCGTGATGCACATCTGGCTCATGACGCCCCTATGGCTCGTGACGCCCCTCTGGCTCTTGACGCCCCTCTGGCTCATGACGCACATCTGGCTCGTGACGCCCCTCTGGCTCGTGACGCCCCTCTGGCTCTTGACGCCCCTCTGGCTCATGACGCACATCTGGCTCTTGACGCCCCTCTGGCTCGTGACGCACCTCTGGCTCTTGACGCTCCACCTTGACCAGGTGGGTTACCTCTGGCTTTAAGGGCCGTCTGACCCCCAGCCCTCAGCTGCTAAGAGAGGCTCCTCTCCTCCTGGCCAGGAACCGCTCCCAGATCAGCCGTCTTCACCCTCAGCAGTGCTGCTCACTGCGAACAGCGCCTCCACCTGGTGCCCAGCAGAACAAGTAATGAGTCTCTTTGCCTCCCTCCATTCATCCCAACCAGGTGAACCCTGGTGGTTCTGGTTCTGGTCCCGGTTCCTGCTTAGCAGCAGCCTTCCTGTTCACCACTTTTCGCTGCAGAGCAGTTTTTATCCACAACGCGTCCACCGACCTGCGCAGGTCACTGAAACGACAGGACAGCACCTGTTACACATCGACATGCTGAGCTTCATGAAAACAGTTTGACTCAACTGAAATATTTTACAGTACAGATGAAATAAATGACGTAAAGCTTACCGTGATCTGCAATGACAAAAACAGACCAAACGAAACCACAGGCAGGACCAGAAATCTGCCGAGTCAGCAGAACGTGAGGCAACGCAAGTAGCACGGACAGAACACCGGGTCAGAACCGAGTAAGAACTGGGTCAGAACCTGCTGTTACCTGGGCTGAGCAGGATGACGGACATGGTGATGAGGGAGCAGACCACCAGGATGACCAGTAGAGCGATGGCGATGCCTTTCCAGTTCCTCTGAGGGGGGCTGACCGCAGCCAGGTCCTGCAACAGGAGAACCACAGTTACTCTGCAGAACCAGAACCTGGATCAGGACCAGAACCAGGACCAGAACCAGAACTTGCTTGCTGGGACCAGACTGGTCCCAGACCCCCAGACCGGACTGGTCCCAGACCCCCAGACCGGACTGGGCCCAGAGTCCAGTCGTCACACTCCAGGATGTTTAATGCAGCCACACTATGAATTTTCCATCGGCCATCTTTACTGCCGTAAACGTCGCGGCTGCAGCTCCTCCCTCTCTGTTCGTCTCCTCATCCTGATAAAATCAGATTTTCACTCTTTATTTTTCTGAGACATTAATAAAAAGAAAAAGGCTTAAAAACCAAATGCTGCTGATGTGTGGTGGGGCGGCTGCATCCTGCGTTGCCTAGCAACAGAGACAGTTGGAAATGTAAATCTGACCAGCAAACAAACGCATCAACAACAAAATCTCATAAAGAGAAATAACAGAAAACAGCCACTGGAAGCAAAACATGAGCAAAAATGATCATAAAGTGAACAAATGAAGAAGTGATGGGAAGACGGTTTCAGCGATCAGAGACAAACTGAAACTACTGAACGTTACAGCAGCATAAGTGGATGTATTGTTAAAATCTGCTGGGTGTCCCAGTGTTACAGGCTTGTAGTTCCTCCTGCAACACTCTTCGGATCTTTGGTTCCAGCTGTTCTGGGTTCATATTTCTCTATTATATTATAATTTCCAGCCTGAATATTTGACTTTTCTGACGTTTCTTTAACATTCCAAGGCTGAAAAACTGAACCAGCTGATAAATCTGTAGCCATCCTCTGATTTTTAAACGGAAGCTTAGCCCCGCCCCCTGAGAAACACAGAAACTATCAGCAAAGTGGGCGGAGCCTCGTGGCACTGAGGGGCGTGGCCAAGCGTGTGATGCGGTGCTGCTAGCATAGCGGATTTGCTGTTATACCTGGTCACTTTTCAGATCCTCTAAGACTTTATTCAAAAATATGTAACATGTTGGAAATATTATGTTATAACCCTGACCTGTTAGAACCAAACAGAACCAATCAGAACCAGGCAGAACCAGGCAGAACCAATCAGAACCAGGTAGGCGGGTCCACCATCAGATCCTCCTGCTGATTCTTTATTATTATGTTGTTGAAATCAGAGCAAAATCTGCAGCAGCTCGTCTCCATGGTAACCTGTGACCTTTGACCTATCAGTTAGAGACACCAACTGGCCAATCAGGTTGATTGGAGACGATCTGACCTGAAGCTCAGGATGGTTCACCCTCCACAGAGTTATTCCTCCAGCTGGCCTGTAGGAGGCGCCGCTGGCAGTGGATCATATTTGCTCACATTTTCCAGGCTCTGTTTCATTTTCTCCAGATTTCCCTCTGGATCATGAAGCTGCTCATTTAAAGCTCATTTTCTCCACAGAAACAGAAAAACAAACAAAGCCGTGGAGCTGAATCCAGACCAACCCTTCAGCAGGTCTGCTGCACAGCCAGCAGCTCAGACATCTACACTGGGTCAACACTAGAGAACAAAGATGATTTTAAAACATTATAAACACAGGAACCTAAAAATGTCTAATAATTAAAGTTTTGGGGCCAAAACTGAAAAAAATTCCTGTGCAACGTTTGGGGCAGCTAAAACATCAGGTCAGGTAAATAATATTAGACTTCAGTAAATCGTGTCTTTGCTGCAGTCATATTTCATTTGCAGCGTTTTGTTCATAGTTTGCAGTTCTGTGCAGCTCTTCGTCTCAGATGTTCGTGTTTTAGTGTTTTAGGAATAAAGCTGGTTTGTTTTAGCATCGTGTCAAGCACTGCAACACTGACATTAGCATAGCAGGCTAACATTACCATAGCAGGCTAACATTACCATAGCAGGCTAACATCTGAAGTATTTCCACAGATGTTTCAAATGTTTTAGAGATTATCAGTAACTGTGAGCTGAAGCCGTATTTTAAACTGAATCAATCAAATGCCAATGTGTGTGTGTGTGTGTGTGTGTGTGTGTGTGTGTGTGTGTGTGTGTGTGTGTGTGTGTGTGTGTGTGTGTGTGGTGCTGTCAGATCAGCCTGAATAGATGCCTGAAACTGCAAAAATACAAACCTCCATCCAGCTGAGCTTTGAACCAGCTACAGACCATAAATCCATATTAATAATGATATTAGACCATAAATCCATATTAATAATGATATTAGACCATAAATCCATATTAATAATATTAGACCATAAATCCATATTAATAATATTAGACCATAAATCCATATTAATAATGATATTAGACCATAAATCCATATGAATAATATTAGACCATAAATCCATATTAATAATATTACACCATAAATTCATATTAATGATGATATTAGACCATAAATCCATATTAATAATATTAGACCATAAATCCATATTAATAATGATATTAGACCAGAAATCCATATTAATAATATTAGACCATAAATCCATATTAATAATGATATTAGACCAGAAATCCATATTAATAATGATATTAGACCATAAATCCATATTAATAATATTAGACCATAAATCCATATTAATAATGATATTAGACCATAAATCCATATGAATATTAGACCATAAATCCATATTAATAATGATATTACACCATAAATCCATATTAATGATGATATTAGACCATAAATCCATATTAATAATATTAGACCATAAATCCATATTAATAATATTAGACCATAAATCCATATTAATAATGATATTAGACCATAAATCCATATTAATGATGATATTAGACCATAAATCCATATTAATAATATTAGACCATAAATCCATATTAATAATATTAGACCATAAATCCATATTAATAATGATATTAGACCATAAATCCATATTAATAATGATATTAGACCATAAATCCATATTAATAATGATATTAGACCATAAATCCATATTAATAATGATATTAGACCATAAATCCATATTAATAATGATATTAGACCATAAATCCATATTAATAATGATATTAGACCATAAATCCATATTAATAATATTAGACCATAAATCCATATTAATGATGATATTAGACCATAAATCCATATTAATAATATTAGACCATAAATCCATATTAATAATATTAGACCATAAATCCATATTAATAATATTAGACCATAAATCCATATTAATAATGATATTAGACCATAAATCCATATGAATAATATTAGACCATAAATCCATATTAATAATATTAGACCATAAATCCATATTAATAATGATATTAGACCATAAATCCATATGAATAATATTAGACCATAAATCCATATTAATAATATTACACCATAAATTCATATTAATGATGATATTAGACCATAAATCCATATTAATAATATTAGACCATAAATCCATATTAATAATGATATTAGACCAGAAATCCATATTAATAATATTAGACCATAAATCCATATTAATAATGATATTAGACCAGAAATCCATATTAATAATGATATTAGACCATAAATCCATATTAATAATATTAGACCATAAATCCATATTAATAATGATATTAGACCATAAATCCATATGAATAATATTAGACCATAAATCCATATTAATAATGATATTACACCATAAATCCATATTAATGATGATATTAGACCATAAATCCATATTAATAATATTAGACCATAAATCCATATTAATAATATTAGACCATAAATCCATATTAATAATGATATTAGACCATAAATCCATATTAATGATGATATTAGACCATAAATCCATATTAATAATATTAGACCATAAATCCATATTAATAATATTAGACCATAAATCCATATTAATAATGATATTAGACCATAAATCCATATTAATAATGATATTAGACCATAAATCCATATTAATAATGATATTAGACCATAAATCCATATTAATAATGATATTAGACCATAAATCCATATTAATAATGATATTAGACCATAAATCCATATTAATAATGATATTAGACCATAAATCCATATTAATAATATTAGACCATAAATCCATATTAATGATGATATTAGACCATAAATCCATATTAATAATATTAGACCATAAATCCATATTAATAATATTAGACCATAAATCCATATTAATAATGATATTACACCATAAATCCATATGAATAATATTAGACCATAAATCCATATTAATAATGATATTACACCATAAATCCATATTAATGATGATATTAGACCATAAATCCATATTAATAATATTAGACCATAAATCCATATTAATAATATTAGACCATAAATCCATATTAATAATGATATTAGACCATAAATCCATATTAATAATGATATTAGACCATAAATCCATATTAATAATATTAGACCATAAATCCATATTAATAATGATATTAGACCATAAATCCATATTAATGATTAACACTGACAGATCAACACAACAGAAATCCATTTATAATGCATTGTGTGCAGCAACGCAGTCCAGACGTTTTACTGCTGCGTTTTTCATTTCCACATTTCATTCAGACTCCTCCTGATTCTCCAATGTTTCTGTTTTTTATTCACATTAATAAAAGTGAGAACAAATGAAGTGCAATATTCTGGATTTATTGTCACTGCAGTTTATTAATTTACACTCATTGGTTTAATTCCCATCAGTGATCAAATTTCATCAACTCACGAACTGAAACGGCTCCAATTATTCAGCTGGAAGAAACAGAAAAATATCAGAATCTGATTTAATTCAATCTAACAAACTTTAATCAGATTCAGATCTAATTAAAGAAAAAGTGGAAGGAAGTTTGATGAGGGATAAATGAGAACGAAGCTCAGCATGAACCTCTGGAAAACAACTAAAAATCTTAGAAGGAACGTCTCACAGAACCGCCTGAACTCCGTCCACTTGGGTTTCCCTCAGTGTATTATAGGCCTGGCAGCCCGCCAGGCTAAGCACTGCTTGTTTTTGTTTGTTTAAATAAGCAGCACTGAAAACGTCTCTGTTGTGCCGAGCTTTTCACTGGCGGAGCAGATTCATTCCTAAAAGACAATCTGCAGTCGATTCATAAACCCACAGAGAGCGGACCAATCAGGCGCTGCCGCTGCTTTATCTCTAAAGTTTACCTCAGTGCGGGTCGCACGCTCCTCCCTTCTCTCAAACTGGACACAGGCTGACCTGTATGGATGTTTACATCAACCCCCTGTGAGGAATTATGATTCTCTGGAGAACTCCACATCAAGGTAGGAGTCTAAACCCGCCCTGTTAGCTCTGGTTGAGCAGCTCTACGTGAACCGCAGGAATAACGTAGTCGCTTTCAGAGGAGTTGAGGAGCGCTGAGAATGATTTATGTTTGTGAACAAAGAATTATACGCAGCGTTTCCATCTCGACACGCTGCCCAGCGTGTGGCGCTGTCTGCCCTGTAAAGTTCATGTCTGTGTTCCCGGTTGGTCGGAGCGTTAGCGGCTAACGAACCATAACCTCATCATGCAGGTTCAGGTGAGGAGCTTTAGCGCTCGCCTCGCATCACGTTGGTTTTATATTAGTTATTATTATTTTTCCGGCTACACGAAGCATCAAACCATCAGATGCTTTGTCCACTTAGTCAGACAGAGTTAATGAGCGTGGAGATCTGAGAAACTCGTCCCATAAACTCCAGCAACCAGAACAGTTTCTGTGATTCTTATTAAAACTCAACAGACACTAAATGTCAGAGCTGCTAAAGCCACATTAGCAGCATTATATTAAATATGCCATTTGTTGCTCATCTCTGCTCAGTGCAGCAGGTTTAACTCATCCTGCAGGGCCGGTCCAAGGCTGATGAGGCCTGGGGCAGAATCTGACTGAGGGGCCCCATCAGCACCTCTAACAGCTTCTGAGTTGGATTTAATCTGAGAGAGGAGGAGGAGTTTAACTGGCAACATAAAAACAATCAGTTATAATCCAGTTTATTCATTTGTATTTGTGAACAAACAGTTCCAACTCAAAGATTAAACTCGGAGCATCAGATTGTTGCTATGGTAACGAAACAATCTAACTATGAATATTGTTCTTTGAACTTTTAGTAAACTTGCCAGGTCCTTAAAATCTTATATTTAAATGTTAAACAATTTAAAATCCTTTAATCTATTTATGCTGAAACCATTAAATCAAATTCAGCAGAATTGATCATCTCAATAAATAAATGTTGCATTCATGTATTTGTGTTAAGATAGTAGCATTTATGGCCCCTGAAGCCCTGGGGGCCCGATGAGCCGCTGAGTTGATTTGGATTAAACAGAAGTGCAAATAATTGAAATTTATTTTAATTGTATTTTTTGGTTTGTTGTTTTTAAGACTAGTTGTGGGTTTAAGATACCGTTTCACTGGAGATGTTCCAGTAACACATATTTACTAGAGATGTGCCGATCAGGTTTTTTCCTGCCGATCAGGTTTTTTCCTGCCGATCACATAATTATTATGTTTTTAATCATAAACACTACCGTTACATTATGTGGAAAAAGGAACCATGAATTCACCTAATTTAGACAAAAACTTGTTTTTAATAACTTTTTTCAAGAAGAAAACTAAACAAAACAGTCATTGTGCAAATTGTACTGCTATTGATAAAACTATCTTTAACAGACTGATAACATATGAAGGCTCTGAAGAGGCTAAATAATGCAAAGAGCCAAAATAAAACCTCTCAACATTGCCAAAAATATTCAAGTATAAAACTTAACATTTAAAGCCAAAAACAGGATCCATTACAATAAACAATCCAGATTTACTGAATGAAAACTTCCTGTTAGCATGGCGGCTAGCTGATTACTGCTAGCTCTGATTGGCTGTTTCTGACTGAGCGGAGTAATTATGCAGATCAGGGAGGAGATGGATTATTTTCTCAGAGATTATCTGTCTCATGTTTTAATACGTATGTAAAATGTATTTTTAGGTTAGATGCTGCAGCTTTAAGCAGGTTGGTGTGAGAGTCACCACCAGGTGGAGCAGAAGCGAAGCTCCGTCTGTCAGATATTAACTACCTGTAGCAGAACCAGCGTCTGACATCGCAGCTCGAAGACTTAAATCATTTTCCAGGTTATTTGTTTAGTTTTCTGACCGTCATGCTAATCCAGGTGAGTGTTTGTAGCTGTGCGCTGCTTTACCTGCTGTCTGATCCTCCGTATGTCTTTTTACTGCAGTGAGCCTCGATGTAGCCAAACTCCTCAAGTATCTCATCGTTTTTATTCCGTATTAGATTCGTCATGTTGATGCATTTTGACCTGCTTCAATTTTCCGCCGCAACACGCAAACTTCCCCTTTCACTCAGTGGTTATAGTTCCACATCGCTTAGGATTTGTTGCTGCGCGTTTGCGCAGAGTGAAGGAAAGAGGAGACCAGCTGCACAGGCAGGTTGGAAATGAGATGATCGGCATCGGCAACAAGAGCCAATGATCGCCGATCACCGATCATGCACTTTTTCACGAAAATCGGCCCGATTATGATCGGTGACCGATCGATCGGCACACCTCTAATATTTACCCAGTAATATTTTTACATTTCCTGTCTATTTAACATCTTTTAATACAAAAACACGGTGGACCGACCGCCGGGCTGAGCAGGTTTACTGGGGGAACCCTGAGTCCGTTTGGAGGACAGAGAGACGGATCCAAACCCGGTTCTGGAAAACCAGATGGACCTGAATGCATGTGAGCAGATAAACCGGAATAAACCGGATGAAAGCTTCTCATGAGATAAAAACCCTGCTGGATTTATCGCATCGTTCATCTTTTCTCGTCATAAATTCCAATTAATAACATTAAATCCTCACAAAACTGTTGTTGTTTCTTCAAATGTATCAAAAATATTAATCAATTTGAAATCCACTGAGTGCAGATCAGCGATACAAATGATTTCAATATGGCAGCGATCTTCTGATTGCTCCATCAGCTGTTAGCTTCCTGCTAATCAGTGTTAGCTGCAGCTGAGCGCAGCGGCGCCTCCTGCCGGTCAGACTGCAGGTCTGGACTCTTCATCACTCCTCTTCATCACCTCCCCCCCCATAGATGCTGCAACTTCACTCCGCTCCTCATCTTCATCACCATCATCATCATCATCTGCACAGAGAGCTGGACCCAAACCGGGACCCGCCGGTTCTGTTGGACCGGACGGGTTCTGGACCTGAAATCGGCTCACCTCATCCTGCTGCGGCTGGTTCGGTCTCTGGTTCTGCTGCTCCTTGGTGGCGGTCATGGTCCCCCTGCTGTCCACGGAACCCGGTCCAATTCCAAAGCGAACCCACTAGAACCGACGGAGAACCGGACCAGGTTCGGTTCCGCTGCGGAATCCTAATCAGAAGCGTCACGACTGGAGATGATGCGTGGAGGAGAACCAGGGCAGAACCGGAGCAGAACCGGGACGGAACCGGAGGAGAACCGGAGCAGAACCGGGCTGAGCGCCTCCTCCCCCGGACAGTTTCAGACGCGCTGGTTCCGGACAAACAGAACCGAGATGCTCTCAGAGAGCAGCGGAGGTTCTGCTGCGATCCGGCTGATGTTCTGGAGGACGCAGCCTGAGAGGAGGAAGAGGAGGAGGTGATGAAGGGTCAGAGGGAGGGGCGGGCTGCAGCTCCTCAGGATGAACGGTTCTGATGGAGTCGTGAAGAACCCGGAGGGTTCTGACAGGTTCGGTACCACCAATCCCAGACAATCCGCCAGTTAAACAGCTTTAAAAAATCCGGGACTCATCAGAACCAGAACCAGAACCTGAACTGAGATCCAAAGACCTGAGTCAGGAATCCCCAGTCTGGAATCATAAATCAATAACTATGTATTGATAAATGAGGTTCTGTTCAGAATGACGTCATGAACGAGACAGACAAGAATTCACATGTAAAATATACCGATATTGATCTTTGACCTTTAATATTGATAATCAGATGATCAGGATGAAGAACAGAAATGGAGATGGAATCACTTCAGAACTTTAAGTCAAAGTTTTTTCTATATTTAAGATTCAAATTTATTTGATGCAAAACTGATTTTAAAAAAGTGTCTACATTTAAATTCACATGAAAAATTAATTTTAGTTGGTATACAGTTAGCGGCTGTAGCTACAGCGGCTGTAGCTTCACCGTTAGCAGCTGTAGCTACACCGTTTTAGCGGCTGTAGCTACACCATTAGCAGCTGTAGCTACACCGTTTTAGCGGCTGTAGCTACACCGTTTTAGCGACTGTAGCTACACCGTTAGCGGCTGTAGCTACACCGTTAGTGGCTGTAGCTACAGCGGCTGTAGCTACACCATTAGTAGCTGTAGCTACACCGTTAGCGTCTGTAGCTACACCGTTAGCGACTGTAGCTACACCGTTAGCAGCTGTAACTACACCGTTAGCGACTGTAGCTACACCGTTAGCGGCTGTAGCTACACCGTTAGCAGCTGTAGCTACACCGTTAGCGACTGTAGCTACACCGTTAGCAGCTGTAGCTACACCGTTAGCGACTGTAGCTACACCGTTAGCGGCTGTAGCTACCGTTAGCTGCTGTACCTACACATTAGCATTAGATGCACTGTTCACCGGAGCATTCGGGCCAAACGGTCTATTAAAACCCAAATGTTTTCAGCTCAGCTTCGTTAGCTGGAGGTTCTGAGCCGCTAGCAGAGAACCGGACGGTGGCGGTTCTCCTCATCAGGCCTTCTGAGGGCCGCAGGCTGAGTGGAGCTTCAGCCCGTATCTTCAGCGGCCAGACACGGATCGATGGTTCCTATCTGATTCCGACTCTGCTCAATTACTGAGCTTGTTAGGATTATGGAGTGGAACGGCTCACACAGTGAGGCGACGCCACAGGAAACGCTCTCTCTTCAACATGGCGGCTCCATGACCAGGAATATTTCAGGACAATGTTGCTAAAAATGACTGAAAGTCATTCATTTCTCTCATTTTTCCCAAAGTAAATAAAATCTTCTCTGGATGTAAAATAGTTCTTATTGATCACATTTTAATCTGTTTAATTCATGTTAAATGTTTATAAATTCACTCATTGGTCTCTTTCCTCCATTTCTAAACTTCTAAAACTGATGGACAAAATGAGAAAGATGTTTGAAGTATAAATAATGACAATGGAGGACAGCAGAGAGAAAACAGTTGATTCAAACCGCAGAGATAAAAGCATCTCTGCTGTCAGTTTCATACAGAAAGTGTAAAACTCCTGAAATTCATGGTATGTGTAGAAATATGCTGATAACCAGAAATGGACTGCCAAAATAAAAGCTGTGTCTTTATAAACTCCTGCTTTAAATCTTCATGTTGCCTTTTTCTCATTGGTTCTTTTCCTTGTTGCTAAATAAAGTATGAGCCGTTTTACCAGCAATAATGTTTCCAATGAACTGTAACGACTGATGCATGAGGAGCAACGACTCAGTCTCACCAGAAAGAGTTCCAGGCCCAGCTCTTATTTTGACAATCCACTTCCACTTATCAGGAAGTGAATTTGCATTTTAGCTAAATATTTAGCGCTGAGCTAGTTAAATATTTAACTTGATAACTAAATATGTAAATATGTAGTTCTAAGCTCTGAGCTCCATATTTTGCTTCATTACTCAATATTTATATAAAAAAATATGACTTTGAAAATTAAACCCCCATTTATTTCTGTACTGACAGACTAAATAATCCAATTATTAACATTTCACATGTAAATTTAAAAACAGCAGCCGAAACAAAGCATCACCATCAGAGAGTAAAACTGCATGGAGAACAGAGACAGAGCTGAAAATAAAACCACAACCAGGGAAATCATCATGAATCAGCTGAAGTCCAGATTTCTGTCTCTCTTCGGATCTCTGATAAGCGTTTAAGTGGAACGCTGCAGAGGTGCTGGAGAACCGTTTGGATAAAAATAAAGACTCTAATTGATTTGTGTAAATCCATTCAGAGGATAGCAGCCATTAATCTGATAAGAAAGAAGGAAGAATTCATTTCATAGCAGCAGTCAGAGTTGCAACTGCGTCTCTCCCTCATCTGTTCAGAGCACCTGCTAACAACCTGATAACAACCTGCTAACAACCTGACATCGTGATAACCTGCTGACAACCTGATAACAACCTGATAACAACCTGATAACAACCTGATAACAACCTGATAACAACCTGCTGACCACCTGCTGACAACCTGGCATCAACCTGGTAACAACCAGCTAACAACCTGACATCAACGTGATAACCTGATAACAACCTGATAACAACCTGACATCAACGTGATAACCTGATAACAACCTGATAACAACCTGGTAACAACCTGACATCAACCTGATAACCTGCCAACAACCTGATAACAACCTGATAACAACCTGATAACAACCTGCTAACAACCTGCTAACAACCTGCTAACAACCTGATAACAACCTGATAACAACCTGATAACAACCTGACATCAACGTGATAACCTGCTGATAACCTGATAACAACCTGACATCAACCTGATAACCTGCTGACAACCTGATAACAACCTGGCATCAACCTGATAACAACCTGACATCAACGTGATAACCTGCTGATAACCTGATAACAACCTGATAACAACCTGATAACAACCTGATAACAACCTGACATCAACGTGATAACCTGCTGATAACCTGATAACAACCCGATAACAACCTGACATCAACCTGATAACAACCCGATAACAACCTGATAACAACTTGATAACAACTTGATAACAACTTGATAACAACATGCCAACAACATGCCAACAACCTTCTAACAACCTGATAACAACCTGACATCAACCTGATAACAACCCGATAACAACCTGACATCAACCTGTTCACAACCTGCTAACAAACTGACATCAACCTGACAACAACCTGATAACAACTTGATAACAACATGCCAACAACCTTCTAACAACCTGCAGCACAATCATCCTTCTCCCTGTAGAGTTCAGCTCAAATCAGGCTCCATTTACGGCCTGATCATCTTCAACGCCTGGGACCAGGTTCTGTTCCCTCTCCCCTCCAGCTAATCTCAGATTAACAGGAACAGGAAAAAGACAAAAACAGGAAAAAGACACAAACAGGAAGTAGACCTGTGTCTTCATGCATTGATGTGTTTTTGTTGCGGTGAGGAGCTGGAGCATGGCAGGAAGCCAGCAGGATGAAAGTTAACTCCTCCAGCAGCAGGTGAAGCAGCAGAGCCTCTTCCATGCTGCAGCTGCTGCACCTCAGTCATGACTGTTAGCTTACCATCCAGCTGCTGCTGGCACCCCGGGGTGCCAATGAGCTCAACGAGACAATTCACCCAGAGGAGGCCAGCACCAGAACCAGAACCAGCTTCTGCCTGAAACCTGGTGAAGTGACGAACTCCAAACCTCCAGATCCACATAAAGACGGTTCCAAAGTGGGCCTTCTATTACTGCTTCGTGTTGTCATGATGTGAAGCAGTTTGAACCTCGTTGAAGACTTGGACTAGACTGCTGGACGGTGAACCAGTGAGAAGATGAAAACCGGACTGAGACCAACTGAGTGTTCCTGCTGCTGATTGATTATTAATGTCTACAGTCAGACTCCAGATCGACCGCCTTCTGCTCCAGGTCCAACTCTGAACCAGGTTGGTTTGGTTCAGCTGGACCTCTGGTTCTGTCAGGTCAGTCAAAGTGCTGCTGTCTTCCTGCTGCTGGCCTTCATCAGACTGGATCATCCTCATCCTCAGCAGGCTTTCTCCTGCATTCAGTCCAGCTCTAAAGCTACATTTCCTCTCAGCTGATCTACAGACGATTCTGGAACCTAAAGCTAGCCCAAAGCTAACCTGGAGCTAGCCTGAAAACTGGCCCAAAACTAACCTGGAGCTAGCCTGAAAACTGGCCCAAAGCTAACCTAAAGCTAGCCCAAAGCTAACCTGGAGCTAGCCTGAAAACTGGCCCAAAACTAACCTGGAGCTAGCCTGAAAACTGGCCCAAAGCTAACCTAAAGCTAGCCCAAAGCTAACCTGGAGCTAGCCTGAAAACTGGCCCAAAGCTAATCTGGAGCTAGCCTGAAAACTGGCCCAAAACTAACCTAAAGCTAGCCTGAAGCTAGCTCGAGGCTAACCTGGAGCTAACCCGTACCAGGAGCAGAACCAGGATGTCTGAGTTAAACCAGCTGAGGTTAATCTGACATGTTTTAGTTTCCAGCTTCACTCCGACTTTAAATCCTGTGAAATGAGACAAAATTGATGTATCTGATGATGCGTTCAGGACGTTACAGTCTGATCTGAATGTGAATGCAGCTTTTTGTGTTTCTGCTGCTGGAAGGAGACGGAGACGCCGGCCGGCCGACTGAATGCAGAACAGAAAGCCTGATAAAGCTGCCTTTGTCTGGCAGAACCTGGCCCGGCCCAGCCCGATGCTGGTGCTGCTGACAGCTTAACCAATGAGAGCCGACTGCAGACTGAACCAGGAAGTTCTGCAGGAAAACTTGAACTTCATAAAGATGGAGGAGCTGAGCCGCTAGTTTCTGAACAGAGCTGAATCTGATGACATCACAGGAAATCATCTGACTGATGAGGCTGAAGTCTCAGACCATGTCCACATCAATATTCAGAAAATCAAATAAAATGGTTTGTTTGGTTTAGGAAAAACTAAACGTTAGAGCAGTGGTCCTCAAACTACGGTCCGCGGGCCGAATCCGGCCCACCTCCACATTTGGTCCGGCCCCCTGAACAATACCAGAGAACATTTAGATTGTTTTTCATATACCATATTTTCTAGACTATAAGCCGCTACTTTTTTTCTAAGCTTTGAACCATGCAGCTTATATGTGGATTTTTCTTCAACCACCAGGGGGCTCTTTAGCAGGAAATGAATCATTGGAAGTCAAAATTGGAAATAAAAGAAGAAAGCGCCCATTAAAATGGAATTAGGTTTTAGTAGGGAATTGATATTTGAAAATGTTGTTTATCAGTTAAACAGCATTGAGGGGAAAAATAAGATTTTTCATTTTTTTAAATACTGGGATCATTATGAGAATTTGAGGTATAGATATTAGGATCCAATAGATGGCAGTAGTGCAACAATAATGGATGCAAGCTGCCGTTGGACTCTGAAGCAGAAGAAGAAGAAGAAATCGTCCATTTTCATTTAGCTTATGCTAGTAGCAACACGAAGGATCAGCACTTTTACTGTTATAGTTTCTGTTCGGAAACTTCCGTAATCAGTTCAGTTAAATCTAAACTGGGCAACTTTTTCTTTTTCAACCGTAATAAATGTGATATTCAGTTGACCTGTTATGACTCAGATTTTGGGTGTCCGCCCCTCTGCTGCATCGCTGTGGAAAACCTGGAGCGGCAGAGAAATCTGCGGCTTATATGTGAATGTTTACTGGTTTTTGTTTTTTTTTACTTTGGGGTTGTGGCTTATAGTCCAGAAAATACGGTATTTATTTCATTAATCGTGTTATTATTTATTTCCTGGATTTTTCCTGTGAAGAACCCAGAGAGGGTTATTTGATTGTCCCTTCTGGAAAACAATACATTTTCACATTTAGGGTCCTGCAGTCACTTTTTCTGTTACAAACTGACTCGGCCCCCAGCAGAGAAGGGAAAAGTTATGTGGCCCTCAGAGGAAAAAGTTTGGGGACCCCTGCGTTAGAGGTTCAGTTTCCTGGGAGGAATGAGTCTGAAAACTTAGTCAGAAAATAAGAACAATAATTTGGGTTATTTTAGAATAAAACCAGGGGGTTAATTTCTCGAGTTCACTAAGGTATTCATTCATTCATTCATTCATAACTACCAGCTAAATATTCAGCCAGCAAGCTAAATGTTTAGCTTCAAACTCCAAACCTAGTTAGCTAATTGATGCTGAAAGTTAAGCTTCAAGCTAAATATTTAGCTACCAAGCATACAAGGAATATGGTTTTCATATTAAACATTGAGTTAACCAACTAAATATTTAACTCCAAACTTAACATTTAGCTAGCTCAGGGAAAACACTCTACTTTCATACCTCCATCCAGCCTCTGCTCTTATTCAGGCCTCTAAACAGCTGCTGGACTTCTGGAGCTCTGCCCTGACAGCTAGCTAGCGTTAGCATGACTCTATGTTTACTGACAGCTGCACTAATCCAGCAGACGATGAGGGAACAGATGCATCGTTCTTCCTGTCTTCAACCAGGAGAGCTGCTTTAGGCCCGCCCTCTCTACGCAGCCCTGCTTTAGGCCCCGCCCTCTCTACGCAGCCCTGCTTTAGGCCCCGCCCTCTCTACGCAGCCCTGCTTTAGGCCCCGCCCTCTTTACGCAGCCCTGCTTTAGGCCCCGCCCCCCTACGCAGCCCTGCTTTAGCCCCGCCCTCTCTACGCAGCCCTGCTTTAGCCCCGCCCCCTCTACGCAGCCCTGCTTTAGGCCCCGCCCCCCCCTACGCAGCCCTGCTTTAGGCCCCGCCCCCCTACGCAGCCCTGCTTTAGGCCCCGCCCCTTCACACCCGGTCCTCTCTGTCCAGACAGGAAATGACGCTAACCCTGACCGGTCGGCCCAATTAACTGGGCAGAACAGAACCGGGTCAGAGGTTCTGTTTAATGAGCAGAGCTGCTGTTATTAAAATAAACCTGCAGCTTCACACAGAGTTAAACGCTATAGAATAATTTCATGGGTTTTCTGTTTTTATTCTCAGTGAAATATTAAAATTACGTAAATAATTGAATTTTAACTTTCAAACTAGCTGATCCACCGTAATCACTGAAACATAGTTTATTTAAATAAGGGAGTTAAATGAGAGAGAGAGACAGAGAGGGAGAGAGAGAGGGAGAGAGAGGAGAGAGAGAGAGAGAGAGAGAGAGAGGGAGAGAGAGAGAGAGAGAGAGAGAGGGAGAGAGAGAGAGAGAGAGAGAGAGAGGGAGAGAGAGAGAGAGAGGGAGAGAGAGAGAGAGAGGGAGAGAGAGAGAGAGAGAGAGAGAGAGAGGGAGAGAGAGAGAGGGAGAGAGAGGGAGAGAGAGAGAGAGAGACAGAGAGGGAGAGAGAGAGGGAGAGAAGAGAGAGAGAGAGAGGGAGAGAGAGAGAGAGAGAGAGAGAGAGAGAGAGAGAGAGAGGGAGAGAGAGAGAGAGAGAGAGAGAGAGAGGAGAGAGAGAGAGAGAGAGAGGGAGAGAGGGAGAGAGAGAGAGAGAGAGAGGGAGAGAGAGAGAGAGAGAGAGAGAGAGAGAGAGGGAGAGAGAGAGAGAGAGACAGAGAGGGAGAGAGAGAGGGAGAGAGAGAGAGAGAGAGAGAGAGAGAGAGAGAGGGAGAGAGAGAGAGAGAGGGAGAGAGAGAGAGGGAGAGAGAGAGGGAGAGAGAGAGAGAGAGAGAGAGAGAGAGAAGAGAGAGAGGGAGAGAGAGAGAGAGACAGAGAGGGAGAGAGAGAGGGAGAGAGAGAGGGAGAGAGAGAGAGAGAGAGAGAGAGAGAGAGAGAGAGAGAGAGGGAGAGAGAGAGAGAGAGAGGAGAGAGAGGAAAGAGAGAGAGAGAGAGAGAGAGAGAGGGAGAGAGAGGGAGAGAGAGAGAAAGAGAGAGAGAGAGAGAGAGGGAGAGAGAACTTATAAAGCTTAAAGTTTGATTTAGTTTGACCTGCAGCTCGTTAACTTCCTCTGAGTGATGGCCGATCAGGATGAACGTCTGAACTCAGGATGAACGTCTGAAGATCATTATAGGAGCTGCTGCTCAGAGCAACGCTGGTAAAAACATTAAAGGGTTAATAGAGGAGCCATGTTGGGATGACTTAAGCTTAAGGAAGAGCAGGAGCTTCTTAAAGAGACAGAGGCCCAATTTCAAGGTAACATAGGTACTGCGTTATGCTATAAATGATCGTATGTAAAACCCAGACACTGTCCCTTTAAGGCCTCTGTTACATTAGCAGAGATGCTAATTATCAGAAGAGTTAATTAGTCAGCTGTGACTCTGACCACAGAGATTCACCGAGACAATCCAGAGACGTTCCTCCATCTGGTTCTGATGCTTCATGGTTTCACTTTGAGCTTAAAGCAGTAAACCATCAATAGGAGACCAGTTAAACCAGTTAAACTCCCAGTGAATCCTATGTAATGGGCTCCTCCAGGCCGGATGGAAAGGTCTCTCTCCCTGTCTCTCTGTTCCTGCAACGCGGCACGGCTCAATTAGCTCAGATTGCCCGTTGCCTGCAGGGAGCAACTGATAATTGCAAGAGCAGCCCTGAGACCCGGCGGCTAATGAGCGAGTTATTTAAATCACCTTCACTGGGGAGCAGGTTCACAAGCACCGCCGTCACATGACTGCAACGGCCAAGTCAAAGAAAAACATCTTCAGGAAGTTTGTTTCAAACTTTAGAGACGAGATGAACTGGAAGCAATCCGACTGGACGGCTGATTGATGGGCGATCAATTAGAAATCAATAAACGCTTCACTTCTCATTGAATGAGGTCAAATATTTTCATGTTCATGCTGATGGACCATCAGACAGTCAGGGCGGCTCCTGCGCCCCCTACTGGATGAACTGTAATGCTACGCCATTTATTAATGGTTCTAAATCAAAAGTTCAATAAAGACATATTGTAGATATTTCAAATGTGTTTATTGATAATGGAAGTCATGCTGGATTATTATAGCAAATGTAATAATTCTGAGATACGTTTGAATTTATTTTGCTTCACTTAAGCTGATTCTGTTAGTTCGGTTTGCTAGCTGGATGGTTAGCCGCCGTCATGTTAACTGCCCAGATAAGCCAGGTGTGATTTAATCGTCATATGAACTGACTCCTGGATCTGATCAGAGAATAATCAGAAACAAACAGCTGGAGTGTTGATGTGTGAGCCGGTTGTCGCTAATGTCGGCTAGCGCAACATGCTGCTGGTCTTCATCATCCTCTTCCTCCAGATAAAACAGACATGATGGAGGAGCAGAGAGAAATGGACTGAGGCTAACACATGGAGCTAATGAACAACATCTGGACCTGCTCGGTTGTAAATCATTCCAGCGTTTTACCACCCAGCCTATGAATACTAATCACGGTTCAGCCTTCAGGGACAAACCAACTCAAATGTGGCTTTGACTGGAAATAAACAGCTTCCAGCAGGAAATGCAACGACGGGAATATTGCAGAAATTAAAAACATCCTGTCAAAACTCGCCATGCGTCTTTAAAACTGGAAACTGTGACGCTTCACAACCAGGAAGTTCACAAAATACACATTTACAACCAGGGCCGTGCAGAGGCAGGTGCTCATTACCAAAAAACCGCCTCCTAGGACAGAATATTAACATCCTCTCAGCTTTCAGAGTTTAATAAACAGATATACAATCAAAGCTAATGAACATCTCTATATAGAGCATAACACTAGATATTTTATTAGTAATTTCTTTCTGCAGGTCTATTTTGTTATAGGAAAGTTTTGCAATATTCAAACCCGAATTTAGCAAGAAATGTAAATCAGAGCTGGTGGTTTAGCTCTGATTTACATATTTAGTCTTTACAGAATTACACTATTAAAAATATAAACAAGGCCCAATGCAGCCTTTTAGTGACTGTAATCTATAAAACAGAGCTGCCTGGTTGCTGCAGTGGAGATGAAGATGGTCCATTCAGGAAAGCAGAGCTGCATCAAACTTTAAGGTGGAACTGCAGAAAAAAAAATATGCAAAAATTGAATTGTTAATGCATGTCACCATGAGAAAAGCCTACTCAGTTTTGCTTACATTTTTTTTAAAATTTAAATCACACATTTTTGACTCATGAAGTTAACTTTCTTTTTTGCAAAACAAACTTATTTGTGCATGTCAGAAATCTTTTCTTGATATTCTAAGTTTTTGTTTGACTCAAAGTTTTGCTTGTGATTCTCACATGACGTCATGGGCAGGAGCCAAAATCACAACAAGATTTCTGATGTGTGCAAATAAAAGTTTATGTTTGGTAAAAATGAGTTATTTAATTAAAAAAAAGTCTTTTAAACAACTTTTTTAAAAAGAAATCATTACAATTCCAAAAGTTTTGATTACAATTTTATTTTACTTAACTGAGGTTAGTTTATTTTTTCCCATTGAATAATTAGGGTTGAGTTTTTCCCCTTCATTAATGACATACATTATATCTACCATGGTAGTTCAGGGTGAGTTATTTTTAATTCTAAATGAATATCCTTGTTGGACTTTTATTTAACCTGTTGTTCACAGGTTGTCATTCACAATACAGGGGTGTCAAACTCCAGTCCTCAAGGGCCGCTGTCCTGCAGTGTTTAGATGTGCCACAGGTAAAAAACAGTGGAATGAAATGGCTTAATTACCTCCTCCCTGTGTAGATCGGTTCTCCTGAGCCTTGCTAATGACCTAATTATTCTTTTTAGGTGTGGTGCAGCAGAGGCACATCTAAAAGTTGCAGGACAGCGGCCCTTGAGGACTGGAGTTTGACACCCCTGTCACGAGAGGACCCAAATTTGGGTCCTCTCGTGACAGACAGGTTAAGTGCTATGTTTACCTAAAGCTGGAATAAATGCAATGTACATTATGCAGCAAAGGAAATTAGAAGATCTGACATTTATCCATTATGGAGATGATAAGTTTTGGTCGGGCGATGTGCCTCGTACACAGGGAAGAAGCTTTTTATTTATCTAGCTTTGCTAGCAAAGTCGTTAGCTAGCAGCTAGCTAATAGCACAACAACAGCAGCCTAATGTCTGTATGATAAAAATCCTGAATGATAGATCAGAACAGTTTCTCCTCACCTGGCTGTCTCCTCCCCTCAGTAGTTCTTCAGAGAAAGGCAGACAGAGGCCTGTCAGTGTCTGTTGTATCTCATTACCTCTCTGCTTAAACCGCTGAAGCAGAAACGAGACTTCAACGTTTTCCGTCATCTGACAAGCAGCAGGTCTGCTCCACTTTATTCACCAAAACATTTTAATTCACCAAAAACTGATCTGTAATATTTCCTATGTAGTTTAATTGGCCCGAAATAACCGCTGATTGTTAGCTTAGCAGCTAACGTTTTCACACTGTTTTCTAATGAGAGGTGATGAGAAACCGCTGTTAGAGGAGAAGTTCATTAGAAACCAGAGGATTTAGTGAGGAAAGATCAGTCAGGATCAGAGCTGGAGCTGCTGCTCTTCAGTCTGTTTCCAGCTCAGCTTCTCCATGTCGGTATTTAGCTATAAAGATGCTACGAGTCAGAGCCCAACATGCTGAAAATGGCTTGTTATGAATGTCAAGGAAACATATATGTAGTTTCTATTTTGGATAATTTCTCTTTTATCCTCGGCTTCAGCCTGTGAACCTGGACGTCTCAGAAGTCATTGAGTTCTCCCAGTGAGACCAGCAGACTGAAGCCTGTGGCCAGTGCTCCCAGTATAATAAATAAATGTTTTATTCTTTCACTTTGTGTAAATATCTCAATCTGAAGTATTAGTGTATTAATGTCGCTTATATAATGAAATAAAAATAATTTACTCTGTTAGAATTATTTTCACTCTTTGCTGTCAATAGCAGAGTTGATGTATACAGTAATAAATATTTTTCTCTGGAAAAAAGTAATAAAAATGTGTAGTTTAATGTTTGACAATGACTGATTTATAAATCAAAAGTCATTTCTCAATAATGTATAAAAAATAAATACAGGAAAATTATTTGTTTCTTGTCTTGAAATGTTAAATGTACATTAAACTATGGAATTATGTAAATATATTCTTCAATAAAACACTGTAAAAGTGTGTCTGTTCATCAGTCATTATAAAAATTTTCAGAATCGTTTCTATCAAATAAAACATTGTGCTCTTTAAAGTTAGAAACTCTCTTTAGTAATTTCTTTGATTGCCAAATATATTAATGTGTTTGAGAAAATGTGTCAATGACAGGTATTAACTTAAAATACTTTGTAGAACTTTATCAAGTTCAGCCCATTCACTTGTATTACCTTACTGGCACATATTCCACATGCAGTAAATATGCACACACACACACACACACACACACACACACACACACACACACACACACACACACACACACACACACATATATATATATATATATATATATATATCATGCTGGCTCAGACGTCGCCCAGCCAAACAAGGTCTGCGTCAGGTGCTGGGGAACCAGAGCACCTTGATGAAAAATGGGCTACTGGAACAAGACGGAAATGGGCGAGAGACGAAAACATGGATCTGTTGGAATGCTACTACTCAAGTAACCCTAGTCAGAGGGGTTACATGCAAAGACTGAGGGTGGAATGGTTACTTCGACACCCACAGTCTACAATGACTGCCAAACAACTAGTAGCTCAGTGCTCCAACATCCGCAAACGGCAACTGCTATCACAACTTGAGATTGACGAGGTACAACACAAATGCTACGGCATAAGGGAGGAGCCCAAAGGTAAGGTCAGGGGGGAGTTAACTACTCCCCACCCCGAGACTGGGTATGCAGCCCCAGTAATGAACGAACTATCAAAGCTGAACGAGACAGCAACTGACCTGAGAGAGAGAATCATGGCCCGAATGAACACCAGGCAACCCCGACGCCAATTACAACGGCTGAGTGAAGTACCATCAGAAAGTCTCATTGAAGATGTGAATGCAGCATTGAGAACGATCCCTACCAACACCATAACAGAAACCAATGAGCTGATATACAACTCAGCATCAGTGATCCTTGAAATGCTCGGCTATAAGAGCAACCATGAGACCCAATATCCATCATGGAAAGGCTAAGATCAAGATAACAAGGAGGGAAGTGAGCCAACTGTCAGAGCTCCTAAGAGGTGCAATGAAAAAATCAGTACCTAAGAAGTACAGCCAGATGACCATACCTGAAGCACTCGAAACTGCCAAACAAAGACTCCAAGCCTTGGCCAGCCGCCTAAAGAGATACACAAGAGAGAATAAAGCCAGGAGGATTAACCGGCTCTTCTCCACCCAACCAGCTAAAGTGTACTCTCAATGGCAGGGTACTAACAACAGAGCAGACCCACCAAGGCTGGAGACTGAACAATACTGGAAAGGCATATGGGAAAGGGAGGCGTCCCACAACAGCAAGGCACAGTGGCTAACCTCTCTACGAGAGGACCACAGCAACCTCCCTGAACAAGACCCAGTAACCATCACTG